>NC_133618.1:629100968-629225968 GCF_048593235.1 Sminthopsis crassicaudata
AAGTGTTCAGTGTCAGGTCACATTTGAACTCAGGTCCTTCTGACTCCAGAGCTGGTGCTCTATCCACTGCACCACCTAGCTGCCCCCTTCTCCAGATTAAACAGCCTCAGTCCCTTTAACTAACCTCCTCTGCCATCTTGCCACTGTACCCTTTGACCACGGCCATGGAAAACTTAGCCTTTTCCCCAGAGGTACCCCATGGAGGCCTCTGCCCTGACATGGGAATACATCAGTTGACTCACTAGATGCATTCGCCCCCGTCAGCCCCAGACCATTCACCCTGTTCTGCTCTGGTACTGGACCTTCCTCCTGTCTGCTGCACCAGTTCATCTGGGCTGAGTAGCTGGACCTTGTCCAGGGCAGCCGAAGATTCTACTATCCACCCCCCCCCCCCTTTTAAACTCACACTTATCTTGCTTTAACTTCTCAGAACTATATTTAGAAAGCAAAAGCCAGCCGGGTGATTTAGAGGAAGTAGTCTTGAGTTTTACATAAAAATTCATGGGGTGGCTCTTAGCATAAAAGTTCAAGGGTGTGCCTGATGTTTTCGGGAGGAACCTATAGGCTAATATATGAGTTGTTTCAAATTCTGTAGCAGCATCTAGTGGTAGTTGAGCAAGTTTTCATGAAAACTCCTAGGACAGTAGATCGTGTTGACTAAAGAAAACCAGAGTCTAAAAATGTAAGCATCCTTTTAGTGGCTTGGGTCCGAATCACTCCGTGGAGTCCTGACTAAGCAACCGTCTCCAAGTTGGTGAGATCGAGTTCTTGATCATCATTGCTCCCAATTCCAGGCATAGAATTATGGTCACGTGCCTCCTTTTTCTGTTTCTTCATCTGTAAGCTGGGAACAACACGCTGGGCCTTCTGGGAGAAAGAAAGACAAATGCTACTTAATCACATGGCCTACCAGAACCCTCTGAATATGGACCTAGAGATGACATTTTAACATCCTGTAGTAGAAGGAACTTAAAGGGGCAGTCAGGAGACCCAGCTTTGCTGTTGATTGGCTGTGTGACTCTCAGTTCCCTCATCGGCTAGTAAAGAATTATAATACTAATACTAATTTGTTGGGCTACCTTGAGGATCAAAATAAGATAAAGAACCTCTTTGTGAGCCTTGAAAGCATGGTAACATGTGAACTCATTCTGTCATCCCTAAGGGAATGGGATCCCTTCCATGAAACAAAAGCACTGATTCTCTGGAATTAATTTTGCATCTTTAGCAGGGATTGGAAATTAATTATTATATTACAGACCAAAAGATGAACAAGATGTATTATTTTTTTCAACTCCAAACTGATGTATTATTCATTTTTAAATGAACTCGCTTCCATATTTCTCTTCCTTGTCTGGTTTGTGTTCTCATCCTGGAAGATCCCTTCACCCTGCCATTGATAAGAGGAAGTGTCCAGGACTATAGTGGTTTATTCCTCTCCAGACTTGCCAGTCTCCTCCCAGGCTTGGACCATTTTCACTTCCTACTTGGGAGAATCTGTGTCACTCTACTGAGGTCACACATGACCTCTTTTTTGTCAAATCTAAGGGATTCTTTTTGACCATATGCAAGATAATGTCCTGGTGAAATCCCTTCCCCCACTGTCTATATGCTCTCTCCTCCTTTGGTTTCTGGGTAGTGTTCTCTTCTGGTTGTCCTTCCACCTCTCTGACTATTCCCTCTCAAGTCTGCTTCATGGCTCCTGAACTCCTAGCCTAATGTGGTTGCACACACACACACACACACACACACACACACACACATACGAAAACATTATAAACAGCAGAATTCACAGATTGGCTTTTCAAATTTGTGGCAAATTTTTATCTTCAATTTTGTTTTTTTACTTAGGATTTTTTTTTAGCTTTTTATTTACAAAGTATACACATGGGTAATTTTTCAGCATTGACCCTTGCAAAACCTTGTGTTCCAACTTTTCCCCTCCTCCCCCCACCATGGCAGGTTGAGCAATACATGTTAAATATGTTAAAGTATAAGTTAAATACAATATATGTATACATGTCCACACAGTTGTTTTGTTGCACAAGAAAACTCGGACTTAGAAATAAGGTAAAATTAACCTGAAAAGGAAATCAAAAATGCAAGTGGACAAAAACAAATGGAGTGGAAATGCTATGTTTACTTAGGATTCTTGAATCCCCAAGAGGACTGTGGATAGATTTTTAAAAGTCTATGAATTTTAAGAGGAAAAAAAAAATCACATTTTATTTTCTTTATTCTCTTACTGAATTCTAGCATTTTCTCCAATTTTAAATATTTTTAAATTCAATTTTAGTTTGTTTCCAGTCACAAATTCTATCTCTTCTATGTTTCCTTCCTTACCCATTGAGAAAGTAAAAAAAAAAAAAAAAAAAAAAAAAAAAAAGAGTTACAAATATGTATAGCCAAGCTAAAACAAATCCCTGTATTAGCCATGTGCCAAAAAAAAAAAAAATATATATATATATATATATATATGCTTCAGTGTGCACTCTAAATCTGTCACCTGCTATGTGGAAGTCAAGAACATGTCTAATTTGAATTTTTAAAAAATGATTCTAAGATGAGGGCCACAGGCCTTACTAGCACAGAAAGGTTAAGTCCTGCTTTTGACCACTTTGCAGAACCACAGAGGTCCCTGGGACAGTTTGAGAAACGGTGATCTAGGCCGTCTTTTTCCTTTTTCAGGTGAAAAAACTTATCCATTCAGCACTTCTTGCTTTGGCTTTGTTTGGAAGCATCCCGGTAACCCCTGACAGTCCCCCTGGGAACCTAGGCGGCATCAGTCTCAAAATTGTTAGTACAATCCCAGGTCACATAGGTTGTCAGAAAGTGACAAAATAGGAATTCAGCTCTACTTTCCAGGTAGGGTCTGCCACAACACGCGTTTGGCATGAGGGAAGGAATTAAAGGCTATCAGCATGCTCCCCCACATTCCTCTCACATCCGTGCCCTTACCCTGAGATGGTACCAGAATGGCCGGGGAGGCTGCCCAGCACATCTGGTCTGGCAGCACCTGGAGGATGTCCTGGATGCTTAAAATCGGTGGCTGCTCAGGCAGAGCCCATGGTCATGTTGGTAACCTCTGGGCTGACTGACCCTTCGACAGTTATCGGGCTGCTCAGAACAGACTCAGGGTTATTGCAGAGGGTTTCTGTTTCTGTTGTAGGCCAGGCAGCTGCTATCAAAAAGTCTTTTCTCCTTGGGGTCTTCAAGGCCCATGATCTCCTGCCGGGTTCTCTGTCATTCATTCCTCCTGTCACAAGCAAATCCTCTGAGGCTCTATCTGGATATAATACTTTGGGGCACCATCTTCAGGCTAAAGGAGAGCCGGGTGTGTTTTCATTGGATTTTTATCTTTTTAAATTATAAATCAAGTCATTATCAACAAAACCCATTCTGATAACACACACACACACACACACACACACACACACACACACACACACACAAAATCACATGCAAGATAACAGTTTTTTGGTCAAAGATATTTACTCCAGAGGTTTCCTTTCCCCATCCCCTTCATCCTCTTTATTTGATGGCCACATTGCTTTTTTTGTTGTTGCGCAAACCTCCTCTATTTCTATATGGTCAAATCCATTTATTTTCTCTCCCGTAATTTCCTCCATTTGTAATCCACTGGATTGTTCTTCAGGCAACTACCTGCCAAACCCACCTGGGACAGGGGTCTGACATTTGATAGATAGGAATTTTCCTCCTCTCTACAATTTAGAGAAATCTAGCCTTGCTTTTTCTTCTAATTTAGCGGAGCAATGTTCAAGTGACAGCAAAGTGAGGGGAAACAATTTCCAGAATAGAATTAATCTCAAGGGAAAAGGCTAGCGTTGGAAAAGGGAAAGCATTAACCTAAGTTCTTTTTAGCTGTATTTTTAAGAGGGGTCAGTGAGGACAGGGAGGGGGAGTGGAAGAGGACTTTTCCCCCATCAGAGGTTCTCTCTCTTCCTTCTGCTCTTAAAGACTTGAGTGTCCTTCCCTTCCTCCTCTGTAATTCCCTGGGAAGGAGAGAGGAGAGCAATTTTCTAGGGCTTGAAGGATTGTCAGGTGGAGGATCTTGTGGAATAATTGTGTTTGGCCCCAGGGAGCAGAGTTAACATCAGAGGATGGAAAGTGGAAAGAAGCAAAGGAATCTGAGATCAGGGAAGGCTTCCTGACTGAACTGCCCTGAAATGGAGCCGGTGAGGGGAGGTGAGCCTGATTAGAGTGAGGGTGTCTTTGTAAGTCAGACAGGATGGCTGCTAAAGTGCCTTTCAGCTAACTCATAATTAAGAAGAAAATCAGGTTAAGTGACTTGCCCAGGGTCACACATAGATAGTAAGGGTCAAGTGTCTGAGTCTGGTTTGAACTCAGGCCCTCCTACTCCAGGGCTGGTGTGCTGTCCACCGTGCAGCCTAGCTTTTAAACTCAAATGCCACCTTCCCTTTGACTATCTTTGTGATAATTACTTGGAATTCACCCCGGACTCTTGATATCCTATGTATTATTTTATATTTTAGTTATTGTGTCCTATTTTTCTACTAGACAATGAGCTTCTTGAGAACAAAAACTTCACCCATTGTCCATTTGAGACAGGGATCTGACATTAGATAGGAATTGTCCTTTTCTCTACAACTTAGAGAAGTTCATCCTTGCCCACTGCCCATTACCCCAGCACAATGTGTTGTATGCCATAGGTGCTTACTAGATGTTTGATTCAAACAAATACAATCAAGAAGTTTATGATTTCTTTTAGGGGATGTTGTTGAGAGGATTGTTGCCCAGGTATGTCTGGGACTGAAGACCTTGGAGGAGCCAAGCAACTTGGAGCATTGAGGTTTCCTGTGGATCCAACTTCTGACATGCTCTGGGCCCTTTGATTTCTTTCATCCAGCCCTCTGGTCTTTCTTCTGGTCACTGACCTGAGAATAATTTGATTCTCAGAAATTATCCAAAGTGATCTCACTCCAGAGGAAGCACCTTTCACCAAGAGTCCCAGCAGAGCAGGCTCCAGCTTTCCCTGGTCCCAGAGGTCCACATTGTTAAAGAAGCAGCAGTCAGAATTCCTGGCTTCTAGAAGGGGGTCCCCACTATATGCCTGTCATATACTGTACTATGGACAAATTACTATATATAACACAACATAATATATGTTATCATATGACCATAACTATACATACACACACAAATGAATAAGTGAATAAAGATCATGTTTAAAGTTCTTTTATGCTGGAGATACAAATACTCCTAGGGAAGAGCATGCCGAGCCTGGAGGATGGACAGAAAAATGCTCAGAGGGAAGAGATGGAGAGTTTTGTTCATAGAATAGCCAGGAGGCAGATGGCACTAAATCAAGGAAGGAATGGGGGGGAGTAAGTTGTCATAAAGTTAGAAGGGGGCCAGGTTATCAAGGACTGAAACATCACACAGAAAATTTTGTTATTTTTATCCTGTAGAAGCCACTGGGGTTCATGAAGCAATTTAGGGACGTGATGGGATCTGTGCAGTAACAGAGAAGGTAACAAGAGGAGAGGGCTTATGTGAGAAAGATAATGAGCCCCATTTTAGACATGTTGAGTTTAGATGTCTACTGGATGTCCCGTTGGGGATCTCAGAAAGGCAGTTGGAGATCTCAGATTGGAATTTAGCAGATAGATCTGAGAATCACCAGCATAAGATAAATAAAACTAATGGGAATCCATGAGGTCATCAAATGAAGTAGCATAAAAGAGAAGGTGGCCAGATCAAAGGCCGGTGGGAAATCTGCAGTTAGAAGACGTGGTCTCAATGAAGATCCAACAAGGATTCTGTGAAGGAGTAGTCAGAGAGGTAGGAGGAGAACAAGGAGAGAGGGATGTCCTGAGACCCCAGAGAGAAGAGAAGATCCAGGGGGACAGAATGATCCTTAGTGTCAAAAGCTGCACAGAGGTCAAGGAGAATGAGGAGAGGGAAAGGCCACTGGATTTGGCTCCTGAGAGATCATTAGTTACTTTGGAAAGAGCCTTTTAGTGGAAAAGAGAGACTGGAAGCCAATGAGAAAAGAGAAAGTGGAAGAACTTATTATAACCTGACTTTTTGATTTGAGATACAAGGGACAGAAGAGATCTAGAATGATAGTTATTGAGGATGAAAGGATCAAGGGAGAGATAAAAGGCCAGGATAAACCCTGTATCAAAGCAAGGAATGATTGGTAGGATTGTTTAGAGTTGATTATAAGCAGGAATGGCAGGGCATTTAGTCCGTGAGTCTCCAATATGCAGCACATAGTGAATACTTAATAAATATTTTAGAAATTTCACAGAATTGATGTCTGCTTAAAAGAAATTAGTTTCTGGAGGATCTAGAATGCCACGACTAGATGTTCGAAGACAGAGGATATTTTTTTTTGGACAGACTGAGAAATCCCTGTCTCTGAGCAAAGGATTTGGTAGCTGAGGTGAGTCTTGAATAAAGGAGGAGGATTCTGAGAGACAGAGAAAAGGAACAGGTGTATTCCAGGTAGGTTAGATGGCTGATGTGGATGCGTGGGGTGGGAAATGAAAGGTTGAATTTGGGGACAAACCAATAGTCCACTTTGTCTGGAATGTAGGAATGTCTGGAGAGAAATAAGAAAAGAAAATTTAAAAAAAGAAACAACAGGAGCCAAATTGTGGAAAGCCTTCAATGACAAGCTGAGGGATTTGTATTTTATCCTGAAGAGGTTAAGAAGCTACTGAAAGATTTTAGGCAGAAGACAGCAATAGGAAGGTTCCTCTGTAAGGCATGTGGAGGATGGGCTTGTGAAAGGCAAGAGTGGAAGCAGGGAGATCAATTAAGAAGACTTTCCAGTAGACTAGATGAGAGGTGATAAATGCCTGAACTAGAATGATGGCAATGAAGAGCGGAAGGAGACAGAGGCAAAGGAAGTTTAAAGTAATAATGGCAAAACTTGGACATGGAAACAGTGGATAGAGCTCTAGGCCTGAAGTCAAGAAGATATGGGTACAAATCTAGCCCCCACTCTTACTAGCTGTGTGACCTATGGGCAAATCAACAAATCTTTATCCCAATTTCCTCATCTGTAAAATGAAGATAATAACATCATCTATCTCAAAGGGTATTGTGAGGATCAATGAAATAATAATCATTGAGTGCTTAGTACAATAACTGTTAAGTGCTAGAAGTTAGCAATTTTTATTATTGTTTTAGGATTTGGGTTTATTTTATACACAGAGACAAGACAGAAGAGTCATAAAAGTCAGAAATAATGCTGGTAGTGAGGTGAGCATGGGTGTCCCAGATACCTCCTCAAATGGTGATCCAGATTGTGATTCGTCAGTCAGAGAGAGGGTCCTGGAATACAAGCTTCTCTTGGGCAAGAAAAATGTTTATTAAGTATTCACTATGTGCTGCATATTGGAGACTCACGGACTAAATGCCCTGCCATTCCTGCTTATAATCAACTCTAAACAATCCTACCAATCATTCCTTGCTTTGATACAGGGTTTATCCTGGCCTTTTATCTCTCCCTTGATGCTTTCATCCTCAATAACTATCATTCTAGATCTCTCCTGGGGAGGGGTTGGAAAAGGGTGAAGAATTAGCAAAATGATGATGCTTTGGTACTGAAGTTCCAAAGAAAGATCCCAGCTTAATGGAAATATCTGAGAATTACCTGTAAAAGGACAGCAGGGCTAGCAAAGGATGTGAAGGTCTGAGAACATTCTCCCAGAATGCTAAATGTCTCGAGAATCATAGATTACCATGATGTTGGAAGGATGAAAATATACAGCAATTAAAGGATGCCTGGTGGATGAAAGCAAGCTAGAGCACACAATGGCGCTAGACATGGCAGAAGATAGGGTACTGAGGATATGTGTGACTGAAAAGGCAATAGGTAGAGCATCACCTTCCCTAATCCCTGGAAGATCACCTTCTACAAGAAGCCTTTCCCTAATTTTTAAATGAGATATTTGGAAAGCACTTAGCCCAGTGCCCAGCTGGAAGTAAGTCTGTTCCCTTACCTCCTTCAGTCCAAGTTCTGGTACCATACTATTCATAAGCTTAACTTGAATTTATTCTCTTTATATTTATTTGGTATATTCATATGCAAGTATTTGTCTTCTCTATTAGCATATAAGCTCCTTGAGAGTAGCAATTATTTTATTCTTTGTATTTGAATCTAGTATCTATTGACCAGCACTTAGCACTATTCCTGACATCATCATCATCATTACCATTTTTGTATCATTTCAAGTTTTGAAAAACACTATACAAATATAATCTCATATGATTTTATTACATAGTAGGCACTTAAATATTTGTTGCTTAATTATTAATTCAAGAATGATTGATTAATAATTAATTCTTCATAAATATTTGATTCATTTGAATCTAGTGTGCCTTTCTAGCTTTATTATCTATTGTTCTCCTTTGCTCTACAATCCTTTCAAAATCAATCTGTGCAAGTGACCTTTTTTTAAAGTTGTAATTGATATCTTTGGGTTGAGTTTTTCTTTTTTTTAAAAATATCATCATAATTTCTTCCAGCATTCCTCCCTTCTTCCCTCCCAGATAATCATCCCATATAGCAAATGTTATTTTTATAAAGTCAAAAAAGAGGAAAAATCACTTGTCAAAACGTGAAGAAAGTCCCCCAAAATGTATAAATTACTTTGTACCTTAGATAGAGCATTCTGGGCCTTTGCTTTGACTGTAAGTCTTGCTGGGGATGCACTCCTTATTTATCTCTCCCTCAGAATCCCAACTTTCCTTCAAAACTTTGCTCAAGCACCTTTCCAGACTTCTCTCTCTGTCCTTCCCTGGGATTCTTTTGTTCACTTTGCATGGAGTTATATGTATGTATTAATTGCCTTAGTTAAAGACAGCACCTAGAAGGCAGACATTGTTTGCCTGGAGCATAGTAGGCACTTAATAAAAGCCTGTTGAGCTCCTGATTTTTAGGATGGCTGTTCCCCATCTGCCTGGCCCTCTGCCTCCCTGCCTGCTGGGGCCCTTAATGAAGAGCTGCTTCCTCTGGCCTTGGAGCAGCCCCATCCTTCCCCATCCCCTCACCCCCACCTACTAGAGCAGGGCTGCAAAGCCAGTTTGTTGCCTTTTACTTAAATAGAGTCAGTTCCTGTTATCCTTAGCCATTGGCAACTGGCTCAGCCTCCATCCTGGGAACCACAGAGAGGGAGAAGATGGACCCTCAGCTTAAAGACATATGGAGAAGAGTTGGGAGATATCAGGGCAGCTCTTGGAGGTCCTGGAGAGGAGAGCCAGCCGGGATGCTGGGGAGGAGGAGGATTCCTGGGGCAGACAGAAGCCAGGACTCTCTCTACCTCCCCTTCCCCCAACTCCTGGGTCCCCCTCCCCCATCAACCCCATCTCCTTGATAGCTCAGGCCTGGAGCAGACCAGTTGTCAGCAGTTAGGAATGAGCAGTGAAGCTGTTCAAGACAACACAGCGGAATTTATGTTTGGGCTTAATTAGTCCTAAATGGGCAATTTCCCGATTCTCCCTTGGACCTAGCAGGTTGTTAACTGACACCCACGGAGACCCCTATAAAGGAGAATGGATGCAGAATGTCAATGAGGAGGCTCCCAGGGAGGAGAAACCCAGCCAGCACTGCTCCTAAGCAGCCAGGGATCTTAGTGGAAAATCAGTCGGTGTAGCCAACATGTAAGTGCCTACTATGTGCCAGGAGCTGCTTTGGATGCAAAGAAAGTCCCTGTCCTGGAGGAAGCAGAGCCGTGTTCAGATTCTTCCTGAGATCCCCCCGGCTGCTTAAGTCACTTAGTCCCTCCCAGCCTCAGTTTCTCAATCTGTAAAATGGAGATAATTATAGCATCCTCCTTACTGGATTTTTCTAGAGAATCAAATGAGATAAGAAATGTAAAGTACTTTGTAAACTTTACTACATAAGTGCTAGCTCTTGTTATTTTGGGCGGGGTGGGGGTAAGGTATATGGGGGGGGGGGTCACTAACCCAAAATCACACTGTTAGCAAACAACTGAGCTGAGATCCTCCCGATTCCAAGAGCAGTGTTCTTCCAAAAGAATCATCTTCCCTCTTCCAGTCCAGCCCATGCCCAAGGGGAGCACACTCAAAGTCTCCCAGGGATGATGACTCCGCAGTCCTCCCTCAGAGCATCTCTGGATTAAACCCAAGTCTGGTCTTTACAGCCCTTAATCTTTGTTCTGTCCTCTGGGATCCAGGAGAACTGCCCCTCTTCTCACAGAGGACCTGAGAGTAGCCTCTTAGTTAATAAAAATAAGTCCAGGGAAGGTCCAAGTCCCCAGATAGGTAAACAGAGCCATCTTGTCAAAGGAGGACCCAAACGTATGGCCCAGAGTCCCTTTTAAACTTCCTTTCCCTGGCACCAGTCAGCACCATTCTCTAGGTCCAAGTTCCTCACTCCCTTCTCCCAAGGCCTGGTCCTGCTAGATCTGGATAAGAACCTTGTAAAAACTGACCAGACTTTGCTTGTTTGTGGGAGAAGTTACTCCATTCCCTTTGAGCCCCTAACAGCTGCTCAGTTCCACTTGGGGACCCACAGAATTTGTTTCTCCACTTCTCCCTGATTTCTCCGATTTTTTGGAGTATTTTCCATCAATAAAACTGCCTTGCTTTACACTGTTGTGAACAGTTTCCTCATACTAGACATCGGTATTCCATGAGGCTTTGTGAGGCTATGTTAAGAAAAGGCCCTTTAAGCACTTAAAGTCAGCCATCCTGTCTCTCCCTAAACTTCTGCTTCTCCAGGCTAAGTATCTCTAACTCCTTGAATTAATCAATTGATGGTACAATTTATAATCATGATTTTTTTTTTTTACTTCTAGACTTACTCCATTGCCAATGTCCTATGCAGGAGCATAGGTCTCTAAATATTTTATGTTTTCAACTACATGTAAAAACAATTTTAACATTATTTTTCTTTTTTATTATTAAAGATTTTTATTTTCAAAACACATGAATAATTTTCAGTATTCACCCTTGCAAAACCTTGTGTTCCAAACATTTTTCCCTCCTTCCTCTTACCCCCTCCCCCTCAACAGCAAGTAATCCAGTATATGTTAAACATGTGCAATTCTTCTCTCTATATATTTCCACAATTATTGTGCTGCACAAGAAAAATCAGATGAAGAAAGGAAAAAATGAGCAAGAAAAATAAAGCAAACAAATAACAAAAATGGTGCAAATGCTATGTTGTGATCTACATTCAGATCCCATAGTCCTCCCTCTGGATGGAGATGGCTCTCTCTATCACAAGACCTTTGGAACTAGCCTAAATCATCTCACTGTCGAAGAGAGCCATGTCCATCTGAATTGATCATCACATAATCTTGTTGTCATGCACAATGTTCTCCTGGTTCTGCTCACCTCACTTGGCATCAGTTGATGTAAGTCTCTCCAGGCCTCTCTGTATTCATCCTGCTGTCATTTCTTACAGAGCAATAATATTCCATAATATTCATATACCACAATTTACCCAACCATTCTCCAACTGATGGGCATCCGCTCAGTCTCTAGTTTCTGGCCACTACGAAAAGGGCTTCCACAAACATTTTGACACATATGAGTCCTTTTTTCTTTTTTATGATCTCTTTGGGATACAGGCCCAGTAGAGACACTGCTGGATCAAAGGTTAACATTCATTTTAAAAAAAATTTTGAGTTCCAAATATTCTACCTCTCTTCCTCTCTTCACTCTCTAAAAGATAAGAATTTTAATAGGTGATGTTTAATGAGCACAGTTCTCTGGGTATGACCTAATTTGGACAGATAACTCAACCTTCCTTTATACAGATTTAAGATCCCAAAGGCATTCATTTCTCATGGAGTTTAGGGAAGCCCAAGTTAAAATATTGCCTCAGATACTACCATATGATACTGATCAAGTCTCAACCTCTCCCAATTTCAATTTCCTCAAATATAAAATGGGAAGGCTGAAGTCAAAGGCCTTCTGTTGAAAGGGTTGAATACAAAGATCTCTAGGAATTTTTGTAGGCCTAGAAATGTGTTCCTGTGAGCTTATGTTGTATTTGGAATTTGAAGTTTCTTGAATTCACCATCTTTTCCCCTTTTTATTATATGCATTTATTTCTTCCACACTTAGTAGTATTTTATTTTTATTTTTTCCAATTATATCTGAAGATTGTTTTCAACACTCACTTTTTTAAGACTTGGAACACCCAGGTTTTTTCCCTCCCTCCTGTTTCTCTCTCCTCCCCAAGATAGCGAGCAATCTGATACAGATTATACAAGTACATCCATATTAAACATATTTCTACCTTACTGATCTTAATTCACCATCTTTTTTTTTTTTTTTTTTTTTTTTTTTTATGAACTACATGTTGCCCGGCCCTGCTTCACTTCCTCCTTTATTTTTGTGGTTAATTTTTTGAGCCCAGATATTCTATTCTATTTTTGGACCTGGCTTATCATGCTCCTCTGTCGAGATCTTTCTGCATCCCTGACCCAAAGTGGTAACTATGCTTCCTAGATTCCATAAATGTGCCACCTAAGACGTCATCCAATTCACTGATAAAAGTTCAGGAAAACACAGATGTTTTCTGTGTACTCCATTAGAGAGCCCAGAATCTCAGAAGCAGAAAAGACATTGGCGGCCTTCTAGACCAACCCACATCTAATCAAGAATCTCCTAAACAGCATATTCAGTAATCACCCGCTATTGCTTCCGACACAGTCCCAAGTGTTGGGTTGTTTTTTTTTTGTTTTTTTTTTTTGATTTGTTTTTTTAGTTTTGGGGTTGGCTTTTTTTTTTTTAATTTTTAAAAATTTTTTTAAAATTTTAATTTAATTTAAATTTATATATAATACATTAACATATTTAACATGTATTGGTCTACCTGACATCTGGAGGAAGGGGTGGGGGGGAAGGAAGAGAAAAGTTGGAACAAAAGGTTTTGCAATTGTCAATGCTGAAAAATTACCCATGCACATATCTTGTAAATAAAAAGGTATAATAAAAAAATTTTTATATAATATAATTATAATTTAAAAGTAATTAAATTTTTTTAATTTTAAATTTTATTTCAGCTTAAATTTGTCTTTCTGTGACTTCCATTAATTCCTCCTGGTTCCTCCCCCTTGGAGCCAAGCAGAACAAGTCTAAGGGATAACATGGAATAATGGAAAGGGTATATTAGCCTTGGAGTCAGGAAGGGCTGGGTTCAAATACTGCCTTAGACATTTTCTAGCTCTATGATGCTTGGCCAGGTACTTAACCTCTTTCTGAATTAGTCTCCTCGTTTTTACAATGGTGATGATGATAGCAATTATCTTTGAGGGTTAAGAGGATATGATGTGATAACAGTCTGTAAAGTGATTTCAGGCTTTAAAGCTATAGAAATGCCAGTTATTATTGTTGTTGTCTTTGTCATAATCTCATGTCTTCTTTGGTCATCATCACTATGGCTGTTTCTCAGCTTCCTTATCCATAAACTGAGGGGATTTGGCTTAATGGTCTCTAAGGTGCTTTCCATCTCTACCTCTATTATCCAGTCATGCTTCTGTAATCCCTCTTCCCTTTAACAGGCCTTTGAGTACTTCAAGGTATCCATCATTGTTCTCCCTAAATCTTTTCCTTCCTAGTTTAATCTACTTTCCAGGCTTTTTACCATCCTCATCATCCTTCCCTCAAGCCCTTCTAATTATTATCTCTCCTAAAATGTGGTTCTCAGATATGTATTAGCCCAGATGTGATCTGGCCAAATTAAAATACATTAGAACCATCATCACCTCCTTTCTCCCCCCCTCCCCCCCATGCAAGCTAATGACTTATTAATATCAACCTACTTCACACTTTTTGTAAAGGGCTGAAACTCTGAGTTGATGCACTGGGGTAAGACAACCAAGCACTTAAGGCTAATTACTGATTGGACAATACTCTATAAGAATATGCTTGGGAAATGGCCCTTCCCACTATTCTGTGCTGGCCCAATCCTTTGGTGTATGAGAGAATTGTAAGAGGGGATTAGAGGATGGAGTAAGATGAGCCAGGGTCACTTTTGGAGGTAGACAAAGAGAAGGGAGGTCTTGGAGATCCTGCGTCCATCCAATTCACTTCTACCCCTAAAGACCAAGAATAAAGACCAAGGACTTTTGCTCATCCTGACTCCAGCTGATTCTAAGGCATCCGGGCTGCTGACTCGGTCTTCACAACTATTGAGCTTGTAGTCCATTGAAACACCCAAGTCTATTTCCAGATGACCTGCTTTCTAGCCATGCTTTTCCATCTGGTACATGTGAAGCTGATACACTTAAGTATATGATATCACATTTATCCCCACTACAACTCATCATTATAATTGACCCAGTAAGTACTGTAAATCTTTTTGAATCCTGACTCTGACATCCAACATATCAGTCAGCAAGCATTTATTAAGCACCTACTGTATTCCAGGCACTGTGGGAAGTGCTGGGGATCCAAAGAAAAGCAAAGGATAGCCACAGACTAATAGGACACAATGTGCAAAGATATAGTTGGGATGAATTGGAGATCATAAAGAGGGAGAAGACACTAGCATCAAGGGAGATTGCAAAGGGTTCCTTTAGAGGGTGGGATTTTAGCTGGACCTTGAAGGAAGCTAGAGAAGTTAGAAAGTGGAGTGAAGAGGGGGAGAGTTCCAAAGATGAGGGACATCAAGTGCAGATACCTGAAGTTGGGAGTAACTAGATGCCATGTAGCATCTAGCTATGGTACCTTTTTGTTGACCTTAGCATTTATCAAGAGCCATCCGTCTCTGGCCAGAAGTCCCAAAAGCAAAACAAAAACAAAAATAAATATTTTTCATGGGATACTTGGCTGTCCATGCTCATGATGGGAACAAGCAAACAGACCACCATGAAGATAATTGCCATGTGGGCACCAACATCCATTGGCAAGGGAAAAATAGAGAAGTGGTAAGTAGAATTCATCAAGATCTTAGGGCACGCCTAAAATGCTTTTTAAAATATTTTTTTCAGTTATCTCAATAATTTATTTCTTCTCCCCCTACACCCCCATCAGCCTCCGTTTCCTCATCTGTAAAATGAGTAATAACATCTACCTTCAAGGGTTGTTATGATGACAAGATGAGATAATATTTTCTAAGTGCTTAGCACAGTGCTTGATACATAATAGGCACTTAATACATGTTTCCTTCCTTCCTTCCTTCCTTCCTTCCTTCCTTCCTTCCTTCCTTCCTTCCTTCCTTCCTTCCTTCCTTCCTTCCTTCCTTCCTTCCTTCCTTCCTTCCTTCCTTCCTTCCTTTGTAATAGATATAAAACAACTAGTTTCATGTGGAACAGTCATTTCCAAATCTACTGCTTCGTTAGAATAAAATTCAAAATTCACCAAATTATAAGAAAGAGTGAAGATGAGGAAATGGCCCTGTGCCATTCTAGAAGTTTCTAAAAGACATTGACATCTGTAGCGAGCTGTCGTCTCCAGAAGCTGCCGGATCGCTCTCTGGGAAGAGATCTGCTGTGTCTACTACAATCTCTCAGACAGATTCTTCTTCCTGTAATGAACCGTTGTCTCCAGGCAGTTGCTGTTAACTCTTGTCCTTAGAAGTGACTTCCCTTCCTGCAGAGAGCCCCGTCAGGCCTGATGTAATGCAGAGAGTCTTCCTTCTTGAATCCTGGCTCTGAATCTCCTCCAGCTCTTATCCTTCTCCAGGCCGATCTGCTCTCTGCGCCCATTGCTGTCTCTTTTTATCCTCCCAGAGAATGGGCGTGGGATAATGCAAGGGCTTCTGGGAAGAACCACCCCAGCCAATGAGCTTGCCCCCTCTATCAAGTCAACCTGAGTTCTCACCTTGTAACCGTCCAGAAAACCTGAATTCTCACCTTGTCACCATCCAGACAACCTGAGTTCTCACTTAGTAATCCTAACATCTCCCCCTTTCTTTTGATTTAGAACATAGGACAGTCATGACCTTGAAACATAAATCCATCAATATGGGAAGTATTACAGATAATTACATAAATTACATAAGCATATAGTAACATAGTAACATAACACATGCTAGAAGTATATAACATAATCATAAATTGAAAATTTATAAATGTCCATAAGTCCATTGTCCATTAGTCTCATCTTGTGTGAGGAAGTCCAATGATTCCTGCTGGTTTTTAAAGTTCTTTAACAGTCTTCTTATTATCCATGCTCTTTCAGTGTCAGATGTTTCTTAGATCTTCTCCTTTATTTTGAGGTCTTTCTCTTTTTCTGTCTCTCTCTGATGGATAAGGCGAATATGACTCGTTGGCACCCATCTGATTCCTTCTCCTGCTGAAGAAATACAAGCAAACCCTCTCTCCCAGGCAGTTAACCTATCTAATTTCCTTCTATTTACCACTTTCTAAATCTCTTCTCATCATCTGACAATTACATTGGAGTTGTTTGCACTGGATACAGCCATGTTGGTTTAAAAGGCCTGTATTCTCCCCAAGTGTAATCCATTTTTGCAATCTGATTGCCTTTTGACTGACTTATCAGGTAATCCCTTTCGGCCATGTGATTGCTTCTCTGCTGATTGATTAAATCAGAGTCCTGGCCTTCTAAAGGTTCTTTGGGTGTAACATCAGCTGCCATCATGCCCCAAGTCTTTTTTTCCTGGGGCCCTGGACCTGGGCTCCTCATCCCATTTCCCTGAATTATTCTACACTCTGATGCCCAATGGAGTCCTCTGTTGCATTTTGGACATGGGGTTTTAGGTCTTCTCTCACCATGTTTCCTCACTGTATCTCCATACCTACACTGAGCTCTTAGATGTCCAATTTTTCCACATTGAAAACATCGCCGAGTTTCTCTACAAGGCCCTTGCCAGGAGGGACCCTGTCTTTCCACATTCATCATTGTCCGGGTGTAAAAAGCATTTGTTCCCACTGTAGCACAGCGTCTTATGATCTCCTCTAAAGGAGCATCTTTGTCTAATCCCCATATAATTCTTTTGCAAATCTCATTGGCATTTTCCTTAGCCAGATGTCTGGTCATTATTTCTGTAGCTGAATTTTCTCCAATAGTTCTTTTGACAGCAGTTTGCAAACGTCCCACAAAATCTGCAAAAGGTTCATTGGGACCTTGCTGTATTTTAGTGAAAGCCTCTCCACGATCTTTCTGTCCAGGAAGGACACCCCAAGCTTTTATTGCAGCCTTAGCAATTTGTTCATATATTGTCATGGTATAATCAGTCTGTTCTGAATTCTCTCCATACTGACCTTCACCAGCTAAGTGCTCAAAAGTGAATTGTGTGTTAACTCCTATTTCCAAATTGCATCTGACTTGAATTTTACATAATTCATGAAATTCCGCAAGCCATAATAAATTTTCTCCAGGTTCCAGACATGTCCTTGCTATGGATTTCCAATCATTCGGGGTTAGGACTTCATAAGACAAACCATCTAGTAACATTTTGACATAAGCTGATGTAGCCCCATAAAGGGTACAACCTTTTTTCAAATCCTTAATTTTATTCAAATCTAAAGGTGCATATCTTCTCCTTTTTTTACCTACAGAGTCAGTATTTTCAATCACAGGATATGCATGTATAAAATCACTTATATCCTGTCCTTCTCTCTTAGCTTTAACCAATGCTTTTTCTAATCTTGTCATAGGCTTAGGCTTCTTCACAGGCAATTCTGTTTGTGTTTCTGCCTCTTCCCCTCTTTCTTCCTCCATCTCTGAAGGTGGGGTTGATGTGGGCCTGTCAATAATCTGTTCTCTAGGCAGGGTTGAAGCTTCTTCAAGAGAATCATACCATAATTCCTCATTTAACTCCTCTTGCTCTAGGGAAAGATCTTGATCTTTCCTTTTTTCCTCACACTTCCTCCTCTGTTCATTTTTAGAACTTTTCCTTCTCCTACAACTTGCTTGATAGTTTAAGGCTAATTGAACTATGTTGTAGATATAAAATACTTCTGCAGAAATTGAACGAGGCCCATTTTTTGCTTGAAATTCTTTCATTTCATATCCCACTAGCTTCCATTTATCTACATCTATCTTTTCTTCCTCTAAGAACCAAGGGGATGTGCGTCTTAATGCAGCCAAGAGTTTAGCAATCTGTACCCAGGTTACAAGTAAACTCTGCTCCTCAATTATGTTGATTATACTCTCTATAGTACCACTCCTGAATGGAGCTGAGGTTGCGTCTGGGGCTGAGGTTGAGTCGGCTGAGGTCCAGGGATTGAATATAGCTAACATCTGCCCCATTTCAGCTATAAGAGATTCCTGGTTTAGCCCTTAACAAGTTAAGTTCCTTATTTATCTATTAGCACGCTCACTTAATCTTTAACAAAGTTTCCTCGTTACTCACGGTTCTGGGTCAGAGAGACTGAGATCTAGATCGGAAGCTTTTCCACTGGAATCAGGACTGTGTCTGTCCCTGTTCGGGCGCCAAATTGCAAAGGTCTGGACTAGCTCTTCTTGTCAGGATAAGCAAATGTCCTTGCCCCACGTGTGGACGCCAATTGTAACGAGCTGTCGTCTCCAGAAGCTGCCGGATCGCTCTCTGGGAAGAGATCTGCTGTGTCTACTACAATCTCTCAGACAGATTCTTCTTCCTGTAATGAACCGTTGTCTCCAGGCAGTTGCTGTTAACTCTTGTCCTTAGAAGTGACTTCCCTTCCTGCAGAGAGCCCCGTCAGGCCTGATGTAATGCAGAGAGTCTTCCTTCTTGAATCCTGGCTCTGAATCTCCTCCAGCTCTTATCCTTCTCCAGGCCGATCTGCTCTCTGCGCCCATTGCTGTCTCTTTTTATCCTCCCAGAGAATGGGCGTGGGATAATGCAAGGGCTTCTGGGAAGAACCACCCCAGCCAATGAGCTTGCCCCCTCTATCAAGTCAACCTGAGTTCTCACCTTGTAACCGTCCAGAAAACCTGAATTCTCACCTTGTCACCATCCAGACAACCTGAGTTCTCACTTAGTAATCCTAACAACATCCAAAAGTTAAAATGAGAACAACAACAAAATCAAGGCAGTGATCTCCATCATTGTTTCTTAGAAAAGCTTAAGCAATTTAAAATAGTTATCACTCTGAAGAAGCTGGAAGATTTTAGAAACTACCAGCCAGTCAAAATTTACATTTTTTTTTGACAAACCCCAATCAGTCAATCAACAAGCATGAATTAAAGTTCAACTGTGCTCTAGATTTTATGCTAAGAGCTGGAGATGGAAATAGAAAAAATGAAACTATCCTTCTTTTCTTTTTTTTTTTTCTTTTTTTCTTTTATAATTATACATTTTTTGGCAGTGTATATGCATGAGTAATTTTTAAAAAAACATCCCTTGTATTCATTTTTCCAAATTATTCCCCCCCCCTCCACTCCCTCCCCCCGATGACAGGCAATCCCATACATTTTACATGTGTTACAATATAACCTAGATACAATACATGTGTGTAAATACCATTTTCTTGTTGCACATTAAGTATTAGAATCCGAAGGTACATGTAACCTGGGCAGACAGATATTAGTGCTAACAATTTACATTCACTTCCCAGTGTTTCTTCTCTGGGTGTAGCTACCTCTGTCCATCATTGATCAACTGGAAGTGAGTTGGATCTTCTTTATGTTGAAGATTTCCACTTCCATCAGAATACATCTTCATATAGTATCATTGTTGAAGTGTATAATGATCTTCTGGTTCTATTCATTTCACTCAGCATCAGTTGATGTAAGTTATTCCTCCTGCTGGTCATTTCTTACAGAACAATAATATTCCATAACATTCATATACCACAATTTAACCAACCATTCTCCAATTGATGGGCATCCATTCATCTTCCAGAAACTATCCTTATTTTCAAGGGGCTTTACATTTTTATGGAAGTGAGCAGACAGGTAGTAGGAATGAGAGAAAAGAAGATAGTACAAGGGGCATGCCTAAAATATTTTTAAATTTTTTTTCAGTTATCAATAATAATTTCCTCTTCCTCTTACCTCCCCCAAAGACCTTATGTAAAAAGGGGGAAAAACAAAGACAAAATCCTGTAACAAATATTTATAGTCAAGAAAACCACATTTCTAAGTAGATCGTGTCCAGAAAAGTATGTCTGACTAGATATGGATGGATTCTGAGTCCATCATCTACCTTTCAGAATTCAGGTCCCATCCTTCATCATGTGCTCTCTGGAACTGTAGTTTGTTGTCACTTTTATCAGAGCCTTTGAATCTTTTAAAAATTGTTTGTCTCTTCAGTGCTGTTGTTATTGTATAATATCATTCTGGTTCTACTCATTTCATTCTGCATCAGTTCATACAAGTCTCCCAGGTTTCTTTGAAATTATCTTTCATAATTTCTTATAGAATGATATATTATTATTATTTTTTACTTTTTAATGGTATTTTATTTTTCTAAATATATATAAAATTTTCACCTTCTTTTCTCCCCTCCCTAAGGCAGTAAGCAAACTGATATAGGTTAAATTGTGCAGTTATCTTAAACATATTTCCATATTCATCATGCTGATCAAAAAAAAAAAATCAGATCAGAAGGAAAAAAAATGGAAAAAAAAAAGCCAAGCAAACAAAGAACAAGAAGAAGATGAAAATATTATGCTTTGATCTACACTCAGTCTTCACAATTCTCTCTCTGGATACAGATGGCACTCTCCATCACAAATCTAATGGAATTGCCTCACATCACCCCATTGTCAAAAAGAGCCGGTCTGTCATAGCTGATCACATAATCTTGTCATTGCTGTGTCAATTTTTTTTTGGTCCTCACTTCACTCAGCATCAGTTCATGTGAGTCTCTCCAGGCTTTTCTGAAGTTGTCCTGCTCATCATTTCTTATAAAATAATAATATTCCACAACATTCATGGACCATCTTATTCAGCCATTCTCCAACTGAAGGGCATGCACTCAATTTGCAGTTCTTGCCACTGCACAGGAGGTTGCTACAAACAATATAATCATATTCTATTACATTAATATATTTTAATTTGTTCAACCATTCCTCGATGGACGGGTACCCCCTTAAATCCTATTTCTCTGCTACTACCAAAAGAGCTGCCCTAAATATTTTTTGTACCAAAAATATTTTTTCTTGTTTGATTTCTTTGGGGTAGCTTACCCAAACTAGAAGAAGAATTAGTGGAATTCTACTTCTCCCAGGAATTTTTAAAAGACGCTCTAGAGAGGCTTGATCTATGAAGAAGAAATACACGGGACAAGACGGCATAGAGAGTTTGCAGGTGTCTTAGTGAAAATAATGCCAACAAAAAGAAACTTGTCCATCTCTCACTGAAGAAAGCCTTTTTTTTATTTTTATTTTTTCAATATTTAGGCCAGGCCCAAGAAGACTCAGCACCTCTTGCCACTAGGTGGCAGAAATTGGCATTTCTTTGGAAAGAGAAAACACTGTCCACTGTGTTGGTCAAGGTAATTAAGGAGTGTAAGATGGCCACTGTTCTTTCCCTCAGGAAAGGGAAGCTGGAAAGACTAGCATGCTGTTTTCTCCAAGGGCAGCCCAGGATCGCAGGGTACAAAGTCAATAATTTTGTCCTCCCTTCAAAGATACATGTTGTTCCTTCTTGAAGCAAATGGTCTAGGTGTCAGATGGGCACTGTTTCTCCTGCCACAGTGGGGAAATGCCAAGAATAGTTGAGGTCACTGAGACATGAAGAGAGAGATTCCCTGAACCACCTATTCATTTCTGAAGCAAAGTTTGAAGGGGTCTCCCTGTGCCTACCCAGGCAGAGAGCTCTCCGGCAAGCCAAGAGTAATACGTCTGTTTGTTTTTTTCTTTTTTGACATCTCACTGATTACTGTGACTGATACTCCATCTCCTGGCCTGTTGGTTTGTGGCTGCTTCGGTCTTACTGCTCTATTTAATGAACTCTGATCTTGGCCTTGACCGACATCTATTGCCTGTCTATTGCTCTAATTTAATGAAGTGTTTGTAAAACTGTCTGGGGAACTACTGAAAAAATTTCATTTTCTGAGCAACTGCTATAAATTTTGGTGAATTTTATGGCAAGAGAGTTTTTTCAGGGAAGTTCAGAAGGGGATACAGACAAGCAGGGCACTGTTGGTATTATTGCACTATAGTTTGTTTTTTTTTTTTTTAACTCTGTGTATGTATGTGTGTCTATGATACACACACATATGCTATTCTCAATTGAGATTCATGTTTTTACATACAATCCTCTTTCTTTTTTTGTTAAACGTCTGTTGTTATTTATCAAATTGAAAAGAAAGTTTCTTTAAAAAGAGGGGTTTGTCTAAACATTTCTCTTTCCTTTATCTGTGACTATTATTAGCTGACATTCCTGTTTCCTTAAGGTTTTCAAAGCATTTGAAATCTACTTCTGCAGCTAGGTGGCGCAGTGGACAGAGCACCAGCCCTGAATTCAGGAGGACCGGAGTTCAAATCTAGTCTCAGACACTTAACACTTCCTGGCTGTGTGACCCTGGGCAAGTCACTTAACCCCAGGCTCAGGGGGAGAAAAAAAAAATTATCTCATCTGACAACCTATAAATAAAGCATGTATAAAAACAGCATGGCTGGGTCACCAATTTTTAGTATGTCCATTCTTCCTGCAGCTTATTTCTTTCCAATTGCTTATTTTAGCTCAAAAATGGGGGAAAGGGAAAAAAACAGGGCTGGGTAGCCCTGATTTTTGCTCAATTACACAATATCTTGGGGCTTCTTAAGATAAGAGAATTGGGGTGTTTCCATTGAATGGGGCATTTGGTATGTCCTGGATCCCCACAACTTTGACTTTAGCAAAGCACTGGCTGTTCCTGGGGGATATTGGATGCATCTCAGTTCATGTCCAAGGCAGGGTCAGCATGCTTTGCTTTTTAAAGGCAAACAGGGTGGGGTGTAGCTTCTTCCAGCCAGGACCAGGTGACTTTCTCACAGAGACAGCTCTGCTGTGGAAGGGGACAACACCTCCGTTATCCATCCTTTACTTTCTGTGATTACACCAGCTGGCTGGGGCGGGGGAGGTAGGGAGAAGAGAGCTAAATTTCCTCCCACCACTGTATTATAAAGCAATCATTATCAAAACTGTTTGTGCTGGTTAATTTTTTTAAGTAGATTAGTGGAACAGCCAAGCTAATGAAGAACCAGAAGTGACTGAACTCAATAACCTAATGTTCAGTAAAATTGAGAACACAAATTACTTGGAGAATTCCCTATTTGACAGAACTACTGGGAAAATGGGAAAGCAGTCTGGCAGAAATTAGGTCTAGACTATGTCATGCGTCTTCTCCTCTCTAACTAATGGCAGAAATGATTGGTTTCCATACAGGGCACCAAAGGCCGGTTGACAGCCCAATGGGAATCCTTTTTCAGGAAAGGATCTGGAGGGATGTATGAGTAATATCTTACCCCAACTTAGAAACAAGGCTGACTGGCTTTCTCAAAGGGAGGGTGGCAAAGTACATGTCACTAGAGAACCTAATGAGTACATTCTGTTTTATTTTCTCTCCTTCATATCACCTCTTACACCTTAGTCTCCTCATTAGCACATTTTCCTGTTATCACAGGAAGGGTGATTTGAGGGGTTTTTTTTGGTTGGGAAGAAGTGGGTGATGATGGAGAGCCAGACACCTCCATTTAAATGTCCTCATAGAACAAATTTCCCTCTTTATCCTTACCCCATTCCCATTTTTCTGTTGAAATTTTTGTTTATATCAGATCAGAAGGGGAGCATTGTGGAAGGAGTACTAGACTTAGAGCTGGAAGATTGAATCCCCCATTCTGCGTTAATGACTGTTTGACCTTGGATGAGTGCCTGAGTCCTAATTTATGATTTATAAAATGCAAATGAGGATCCTTGTGCTACCTATGTCCCAGGATGACTGTGAGGGTCAAATATTATGGAGGGCATAGGGTAAGGGAACAAGCATTTATTCAGTCCTGACTGTGCTGGGATTACAAATACAAGCAAAAAGAAATATGGAGCTTAAAAAGCTGGTGGATGGGAGTGGCAAAAAGAACAAGAAAAATCAGGAGCAGAGCCAAAAATCACTCACAGGGAGCGAAGTCTGGGCACTGCCTCAAAATGGAGGCATTCCACACTAGGGGGGAAGAAGGGAGGACGGGGTGGAGGATGGTCGGGAGGGAGAGTCAGCATAAGCAAGGACAGGGCTGGGAGGGATGCTGCACACTTGTATCTCCTCATCAAAGACACCATCACTGACTGACCCCACCAGGTCCAGAGTTTCTCTCCTTGAAAATTCAGGTGTATTCTGAACCCCAGGCCAGCTGGCGTGATCACAGACAATTAGGAACTTCAAACAGAGGGAGGTGTTCACTTTGACAGGGGAAGAAAAGTCTCAGTTCAAGAATGTTTCTTCTAGGTGGGCCCCAGATAAGAGGAGGACAAAGGGTTAGTCCCGTCTTGTTTGGGGTTTGGAAGAGAAGAAAAGCTCAGGAAAATAACAGATGGAACAATTACAGAATCTGAGTGTTTGGGTATTGTGGGTCTTATCAGACTGTTTAAAATCAAGGCAGATTCTTCTCTGAGACTTCTAGTGTTGCTCAGTCATTGGGGGTCATCTCACCCACTTTTTCTCAGGCAAAACTGTCCGTTTGGTCACTGGGATGAAGATTTAAGTCCGTTTAGTTCTATAAACATCAGCTGACAGCTTACTGTAATCATTAGATAAGGTACCTCCCCCTCCATACACACACACACACACACACACACACACACACACACACACACACACATTACTGTATATACTGCTGCATAGCCCATCTACTCATCCACCAGGAAAGCAAGTGGGGCCATCTTGTCTCCTGATGAATGACTATTAGAACCCCCATTTCCTGATTACCAATTCTCGATGTACTGCATTTCCTCCAAGCTCTCAGCTCCTGGAGGGTACAAACAGTCTCATTTTTATCTGTATATTGCTAGCAACTGGCACACTGCCTCACACATAATGGGTAAATAATAAATATTATTTCATCCATGAAATTTAATCCGCCTCTTTGGAAATCATATCCTTTTTATTTAATTCTGTCCTGTAGGCCAAACGCCCGCCCATCCATCCATTCATCCATTACTTCTTGGAGCTTACAGCCCAGAAAACCGATGGCACTTCTACATATAAATGCAATAAACAATAATAAATGACAAGTGCATGATAAAGATATAAAGTCAGCAGGGGCCATTGGATTAGAAGGGGCGGTATTTGAGCGGGGTTTAAAAAAATGAAAACAAAAAGATGATCAGCTTTCCCCCAGCAAAGATAGAGAGTTGGGGATGTATGGGGGTAATCAGGGGTATACACACAATCCAGTTTGGTTGGTTGGTGTCCATCGTTCTCGAAGAGGATCAAAATGACATCGCTGTGTTTGAGTCGAGTCAGTGTGTCCAACTGCGTCTGACCCCAGTGTCTGGTACCTTATCCAGGTAAGCTCCAGAATCTTCCTGAGACCATTCTCATGGAAGCCATTCAGTTTCCTGGCATATGGACAGAGAGTTGGGAATGTGGGAGGTGTTGGGGGGGGTCTGACCTGAGCATGGAAGTCCATAGTGTGATTTGTCTGGAAAGGTTGAGTGGCGCCTTGTAGGGGGCTTTGAAGGATGCTCTGAACCCAACTTGGGCACAGGTAGTAGAGACCGTTTGGAGGGTTTTGTAGAAAGGAGCGGCGTGATCAGCACTTTAAAGGCTCTTTGTTTGGGTGGGGGTAGGGTAGGGAGTGGGGCCAAGGCCAGAGATGCTTGCCATCCCACTTTCTTGCAGGAGGCCACCCTGAGCAGAACCGGCTGTCTGTTGGAAGAAAAAATGGCAGCAGCCACCTTGACAGAGTACTTTGGTTCACCCAGGGCTTGGTCTGTTCAGTATCATTTTGATGGGTAAACTCTTCAGCTGAAGCCCAGGAAATAAACTTTCTACAAGAGACAATCCAGGTGCGGAGTCAGGCCTTCGTGGCAGGAATATCCTCAGATGAGTCAGGGAAGGAGGCTAGCTGATAAATAAAGAGGTTACAACTGCAAGAGGAGGCCCCCACTGCTTTATGGACTCCACCTTCCCCCCAAGTTGGACTCCTCTAGAATGGTACCTTAACCCAGTAATAAAACGAGGATTTGAATTCAGGGCCTCAGATGTCAAACTGCCTTTTTTCTCCTGGACCACACACATGTTCAATGTCTTCTACAATGGAGCTCAATATATTTTCTAATTTCTTTCTTGGGATATTTCAGTTTTGTAGCCAAAGTTCTAAGAAACATATTTGTTTCTCCATGCTACAACCTCTTTTTGGAGCTGATATTTCAGAACTGTTGTCTCCCAGAGGGTTATCCCAAAGGTCTCTTTTCCTGGTAGGAAAGACAGCAAGAAGGCCACAATAATTAGTAGTATGTTTTTATTGTAAACAAACACCAGCAACAAAAATAAATAAATAAATATACAAAATAGGAAGGGAAAATGCTCATAAAGTTCTTGGCATTTAACAAGACTGAGAAATAAATTAACAAACCATCAACAACCAAAAAGATCTTTTTGTTCTCTGTTGGCTCTTAAGTTTACCAGAAACTCTGCTATTCTTTGCATAATTTCCTCTCCCTCTCCCTCTCCCTCTCCCTCTCCCTCTCCCTCTCTCTGTCTCTCTCTCTCTCTGTCTCTGTCTCTGTCTCTCTCTCTCTGTCTCTGTCTCTGTCTCTCTCTCTCTCTCTCTCTCTCTCTCTCTCTCTCTCTCTCTCTCTCTCTCTCTCTCTCTCTGTCTCTCTCTCTCCTCTCTGTCTCTCTGCCTCTCTCTTTCTCTCTCCCCTCTCTCAGTCTCTGTCTCTTTCTGTCTATTTCTCTCTTTCTCTCTCAGACTTTCTCTGACCCTTTCCTTGTTGTCAATATATAACACACTTTACCAGTTTTGATCTGACTTGACACCATTTCAAACCGTATATTTGTTTTTGTTTCATATTTCTCTTTTCAAAGTATCATAATATCCCTTTATATTAATATAAAATAAATGTCTGTTCCTTTCCCTTTCCTGGTTAATGTGTATACATAGTATTCCTTTGCACTATTACATACAATGTATTCAGAAATCCTCTGATCGCTGGGCAGATTGCTTCCAAAGGTTTTTGCTATTTTTAAGAAGAGCTAGGAGTATTTTTGTACATTAGGTTCTTTCCCCCTTTGATAATATTTTTCCGACTAAAATCCTAACAGCAGATAAAGGCACCATAAGAGCTTTCACATCCCACTTTGTATGATGTTCTTTTTATACTCACATGAGTCTTCAGGGGATCCCCATACCCTGAAGCTGCTGGAGGGGTAGGGAGGGAGGCTTGGAGATTTCCACAGAAGGAGCAAATGAGTTAATGGTCCTCCACTATAATAGGTGTATTTTTCCTCACATAAGGGAAGATGCTCAACTTGGAGATTTGGGGGGAAGGAAGAAAAGAAAGAGGACCAAAGAATACAGCTGGGATCACAGTCCTCTCAAATCATAAAAATAAAATCAGATCTCTAGAAGATACTCCGGTTTTGGTGTAATAATTTTCAGAAAGGGAAATGATGGACAATTCAGGAAAAGATCACAGACTCTAGATTCAGAGGTTCTGAGTTCAAATCCTACCCTGATTTTACCACCTGTGTGACATTGAGTGAGCCACTTCTCTCTGGGTCTCGGTTTCCTCATCTGTAAGATTATGAAGTCAGACTCGATGGCTGTAGATCCTTGATCTAAGTGACAGGTGGCATCCTTCCCTGGCACACAGGAAGGTTTTGCCATGACATGCAAGTGCATTGGATTGAAATGAGGGAGGGCTGGACAAGGTCACCAGCCACTTTCTCCTATGGACTCATCTGGGTCCAGTGGCCAGGTAGTGGCCAGGATGCCTGGAGGTAGCCCTGGATGCAGAGGGAGACCTGGGCCTTTATAAACTAAGGTCTTTTCCGGCCCGGGTTGACTGAGGCTAGGTAAGAAACGAGGCAAAAAAATTGGCTTTTTTTTTTTTTTTTTTTTTTTTAAACCTAATTAAAAACCCCACCTTGGAGAGGGAGACCATGAGAGTTTCTGACCAAAACAGATGCCCTGGTCCTCTTCAGGGTGGAACACCAGGACAGTTGGCTACAACAGGTCCTTAGGCTGGGGTGGGGATGGGGGATTAATAGGGAAGGGCAGGGTTTCATTCAGGTAGGTGCCTCTGATTGTCTATGGCTAGGAGGTTCTAATGAGCCAGGAAACTAGGTGGGGCAGGGCAGGGTACAGGTAGGTCTATAACAAAGTAGCCCATTCCCATGAAGGACTAGACCCAGAAAACCAGAGGTCTCTCTAGACCCCTGCATCCAACACTCTGAGACCGTGGGTAGGACAGCGGATGCCACCTTTTCTCTGGCAATCACCAGAGTAATTCCTCATTCCCAAGGGTATCATGGAACCATTTTGCCCCCTGCTATCAGCACCGCACTGAGTGTCCCCATGAGCTGTGGGGACTCTGGAGACTATGGCTATATTTTCTGTAGCCAAAAAGCTGTGGCCCAGTGGCTGAAAATGGTCCCCCAAGTTTGCCTTCTCTCAAGTACAAATTGTGAAGCAAAATGGCCTCTTTGAGAGCCGGGTGTGAGGCTGGGAAGGCAGGAAGGAAGCCCTGAGCTCAGGTTCAAGCCCATTTTCTTTTATCTCTAGCTGGAGGCGGCTCTCTCTGGGAGAGAAGCGAGCTTCCAGGACAAACAGAGCAGCGGTCAGGCCTGCCTCTTCCCCACTGAGGCCCTCGGCTCAATTAGCAGGCATCTGGCCATGGGGCATGCTGCTTTCATCCCCTCGAAGGAAGGCCGACCAGAGGTTTTTCTGGCTATTTATCTTCCAAAGACTCTGGAGCCCTCAGAGGCTGGGCTTTGGATCTAGCAAAAGCACACAGGATCAATTAGTGTTTCGGTGCCTCTGTGGAGTCAGTCCATCTGTTCTCTCCTCGCCTCCCAGCCCCCCCAATCAATTGAACTCCTAGTACTTGGAGTACCTCGGCCTTGCTAAGTGCTTTGGGGGACAGCTGGGTGCCATGAACTTAACTGTAATCACACATAATTATCTCAGTGGGAAAAAGCCCCAACTTGGGGGGAAGGTGGAGTCCATAAAGCAGTGGGGGCCCCCAGAGATCCCTGGAGCAACAGTTCCCCTCTTCCAGTGGTAACCTCTTTATTTATCAGCTAGCCTCCTTCCCTGGCTCATCTGAGGATGTTCCTGCCACGAAAGCCTCGGGCTCCGCACCTGGATTGTCTCTTGTAGAAAGTTTATTTCCTGGGCTGAAGCTGAAGAGTTTACCCATCAAATGACACTGAACAGACCGAGCCCTGCGTGAACCAGAGCGCTCTGTCAAAGTGGCTGCCGCCATTTTTTCTTCCAACAGACAGCCGGTTCTGCTCAGGGGGCTCTCCCGAAGGATAATGGGATGACTAAGTAAAATGTGCACTTGAGGCTCACACCTTGGTTTTCCTAGGAACATAGATCTCGAGGTAAATGGATCCTACCTCCTCCTTTTAGGTTAAGGAAAGTAAAGGCCAGGAAATTCAGTGACTTACCTAAGATGAGCTAATGAGTAACCATCAGAGGTGATTTTGAACCCATTCCTCCAATGTCAGTCAGCATCCTTTCACCTGAACCATGTTGCTTCCCTCTTCTCTTAGCTCATTGCAGTCTTTTGGCATGTCTGAACATCCAGACAAAAGAAAGAAAAAAATGGATCATGAAAATCGGGAGCTAATAATGAGTAAAACATCTCTTGAGTACCTACTATGTGCCAGGCACTATGCCAACTGCTGAGGGTATGAAACGAGGCAAAAGACTTCTTGCTCTCAAGAAAATAGCATGCAAAGAAATATATACAAAGCAAGCTACATACAAATATATACAATGCAAAAAGAAATAGGAAATAATTGAGAGAGGAAAGGACTAGAATTAAGAAAGGTTGGAAAAAACTTCCTGTAAGAGATAGGATTTTGGTTTGGACTTAAAAAAATCTGGGAGCTTAGGAGGCAGACCTTGAGGAGGAGAGTGTTCCTGGCCTGGAGGATAGCCAGAGAAAATGTCAGGAGCAGGAGAAACATGGAACAGCAAGTGGCTATAAGAAGACTAGAAAGTAGCAGGGGGCTCAGTTATGAAGGGCTTCAAAGGCCAAATACAGCATTTTGTATTCGGTCCTGGAGGTGATAGGGAGCCACAGGAGTTTATTGAGTGTGGGAGTTGGTGGTGGCTAAATGGGGGATGGATTGGGGAGGGGAAAGGCTTGAGACCATCAGCTATTACAGTGGTCCAGGGGTGAGATGATGAGGACCTGCAGAAGCATGGGGGCCATGTCAGCAGGAGAGAAGGGGGCTGCAAAGATGAAATTGGTAATAGAATGGGCAAGGGGGGGCAGTGAGAGAGAGTGAGGCGTCCAAGATGGCTCCCAGATTGTGAGTCTGGGGCATTCCAAAGGGGTGGAACAGTAATACAGGAAGAAGGAATGAGGGAAGTTTAAGGAGAAAGATGAGTTCTGTTCTGGAAAGGTTTAAGCAATGACTACTAAGTGAACACCATATATAACCCCATCACTCTGTGTACTTTTCTTACTGTTCCTGTCTTTCTGTAAGCATCATTTAGTTGATAGTAGCATCCTAGAGTTCACATAGAAATACCTCCATAGAACGGAAGCTTCTTAAGAGCAGGAATTCCTTTTGATTTTGCCCTTGTTTCCTCAGCACAGGGCCTGCCCTATCATAGGCATTTCATCAATGCTTGTCGGATCTCATGGGCTCCTAGTGAGTTTTGTATAAACAAAGACAGAATTTTGACTTCTCTAAGGACTGATCCAAGTTCTATTTATAGGTGCAAGGGAATTTGTGGATCTGGGGGCCACACCTGTTCAGATCAGGCTTAGCTTTAAAAACTCTCTCCCGGTGAGTCATTAATCCCCGTGTTATTTAAATGCTTTGTACTGATACAGCTAATCTCTTAGGAGGGCAGGATAGAAACTAACTTGTCTTTACTCCATTTCATATCAGTAGGAGACATATAGAGTGATGTCTGTCCCCTGTTAGGTCTCCAAGTGAGCCCCTAAGGAAGTGAGTCACAGCAGGACTCCAAGGCCCCTGTTGCCCCCTCCCCAATCTCTCTAATTCCTCTGCACTCCCATGGCAGTTAATATCGATACTCCCCCACTTGGTACCAAGGAGGGTATTGAATGAGGTGTTAAATCTGGAAAGAACATTAGAGATCATTTGAGCCAGCCCTTTTGTTTTGTAGATGAAGAAGCCGTGTCCTGGAATTAGGTAGTGACCGGCCCATGGTCACACACCAAGCTAGTGAGGAATCCAGGACTAGAATCCAGATTTCCTGCCTGCCATTCTGCCAGCACATGCTGTCTTGTGTTGTTCCTCATCTTTTCAGGAGTGTGGATTCTGTCTTCCAAACTCAATTACCTTGGAGGTAGGAAGTACCCTGGCTTATACTTACTTCTGTGTGTCTCACTTGGCAGCTAACGTGGAACCATGAATATCCATCCACAGATTGCTTTTGTGACCACTTTCCCATTGTGGGATGTTCTCTCGGAATTACAGAAGAGGTTGGTTGAAATCCAGTATCCCACTGGTCCTCTGAGTCACCAAGGATATAGGGAGACAGGCAGAATCATTTCAATGGCAGCTGCCTCATGTGTGCCATTGTTCAGAGGGATGCCAGGAAATCAGACTCCCTATTAGTGCAGGACAAGGATTAGGATGGTTTTGAGCTAGGATATTTCCCTAAATCCCTACCTGAGTCACAGCCTGGAAGTGTTAGCTTTTATAGGTGGTGTGATCTTGCAGATGTCGTCTGCCTGGACCTGTGACTGTAAGTGTTGCTGGTTTCAGATGGAGGGTGTCATAGCAGGGACGACACTTCACATTTTCCAAGCTCCATACAGTCACTCTTTTTCTCCCAGTGGCCCCAGCTCAATGTTACTGGCCCAATTTAACTGGTCTTAGAACTATTATAGCAAAATGATTAATTTGGGGGAGAAATAAAACTTTGCAATGAATTTCTCTGGTAAAAGTCTGATATTTAAGACAGATATTGATACAGATACAGATATATAAGAACTAAAGCCATTTGCCAATAGCTTAAAAAAAAAAAGACTTTGTGTTCCAAATTTATCTCCCTCCTTCCCTTACCTCCACCCTTTCCAAGACAAGTAATCTGATAGTGGTTAAATATGTGCAATTCTTCCTTCCTTCCTTCCTTCCTTCCTTCCTTCCTTCCTTCCTTCCTTCCTTCCTTCCTTCCTTCCTTCCTTCCTTCCTTCCTTCCTTCCTTCCTTCCTTCTCCCTTACCTCCACCCTTTCCAAGACAAGTAATCTGATAGAGGTTAAATATGTGCAATTCTTTCTTCTTCCCTTCCTCCCTCCCTCCTTGCCTCCTTCCCTCCCTCCCTCCCTCCCTCCCTCCTTCCCTCCCTCCCTCTCTCTCTCTCTCTTTTTTTTTTTTCTGAGGCTGGGGTTAAGTGACTTGCCCAGGGTCACACAGCTAAGAAGTATTAAGTGTCTGAGGCCAGATTTGAACTCAGGTCTTCCTGACTTCAGGGCTGGTACTTTAATCGCTACACCATCTAGCTGCCCCTGTATCCCTGTACAATATTCTTTTTTGTTTGTTTGTTTTTTAATAATAATAATTTTATTTACCAGATATATGCATGGGCAATTTTACAGCATTGACAATTGCCAAACCTTTTGTTCTAATTTTTTCCCTCCTTCCCCCACCCTATGGCAGGTTGACCAATACATGTTAAATATGTTAAAGTATAAATTAAATACAATATATGTATACATGTCCAAACAGTTGTTTTGCTGCCCTGTACAATATTCTTAAACACATTTCCATATTTGTTATGTTATGCAAGAAAAATCAGATCAAAAAGGAAAAAGCCATGAGAAAGAAAGAAACAAATAAAAAAGGTGAAAATACTATGCTTCTATCCATATTCAGAATCCATAGCTCTCTCTCTCTCTGTGGCATTTTCTATCCAAAGTCTATTGGACTTGCCTTGAATCACTCTATTGTTTTTTGTTTTTTATTTTCCAAAACATATGCATGGATAATTTTTCAACACTGACCCTTGCAAAACTTATGTTTCAAATATCCCTCCCTTCCCCCACTTCCCCCCAGATGGCAAGCAATCCAATATGTTAAACATGTTTAAAAAATATGTTAAATCTGATGTGTGTATACATATTTATACAATTATCTTGCTGCACAAAAAAAAAATGTGATCAAAAAGGAAAAAAAATGAGAAAACAAAATGCAAGCGAACAACAACAAAAAGAATGATCCAGATTCAGTTCCCACAGTTCTCTCTGGGCATAGATAGCTCTCTTCATCACAAGATCACAGGAACTGGCCTGAATCTTCTCATTGTTGAAGAAAGCCACATCCATCAGAAGTGATCATTATATAATCTTGTTAATGCTGGAATCACTTCATTGATTCACAACTGATCATCATATAATTTATTTATTTATTTATTTATTTTTGGTGAGGCAATTGGGATTAAACGACTTGCCCAGGCTCATATAGCTAGGAAGGATTAAGTGTCTGAGGCTGCATTTGAACTCAGGTCCTGCTTAATCCAAGGTAGATGCTCTATCCATCTAGCTGTCCTGATCATCACATAATCTCATTATTGCTGTGTACAATGTTCTCTTGGTTCTACTCACTTCACTTAGCATCAGTTCACATCAGTCTCTCTGCAATCTTCCTGATGATCGTTTCTTATAGAACAATAGTATTTCATAACATTCATACACCATAATTTATTCAGCCATTCTCCGACTGATAGGCAACCACTCAGTTTCCAGTTCCTTGACACTACAAAAAGAGCTGCTACAAGTGTTTTTATGCATGTGGGTCCTTTCCCCTCTTTTATGATCTCATTGGGATACAGGCCCGGTATTGACACTTCTAGATCAAAGGTGTGTATACCCTTTAACTGAGAATTACTACTATGAGACATATCCCCCTCTAAAGCGATGGGAAAAAAAGAGGGAAAAGACTCATGTACAATAATATTTATAGCAGAACTTTTTGTTGCAACAACTGGAACCAAAGTGGCTCCCCAGTAATTGGAGAGTGCCTGAAAGTAATGGAATATGTTTATATTCAATGATACTGTATGAGGATGTATTCTGATGGAAGTGGATATCTTCAACATAGAGAAGAGCTAATCCAATTCCAATTGATCAATGATGGACAGAATCAGCTACACCCAGAGAAGGAACACTGGGAAATGAGTGTAAACTGAGAGGTTTTTTTTTTTTGTTTGTTTGTTTCTCTTCCCAGATTATTTTTACCTTCTGAATACAATCCTTCCTTTGCAACAACAACAACAACAAAATTCAGTTCTGCACATACATATTGTACCTAGGATGTACTATAAGATATTTAATATGTATGGGAATGCCTGCCATCTAGGGGAGGGGTTGGAGGGAAGGAGGGGAAAAACTCGGAACAGAAGGGAGTACAAGGGATAATGTTGTAAAAAAAAAATTACCTATGCATATGTACTGTCAAAGAAAATGTTATAATTATAAAAATTAATAAAAAAAAAAGGAATATGGTTATATTATAGATAATGCAACAGGGATGGATTCTGAGAAATCTAAGATTTGAAAGAATTCCGGCAGAAAAAAGTGAATAGAACCAGGCAAACGATTTCTGCAATGACTACCCCATTGTAAAGGAAAACAGCTTTGAAAGATGGGAGAACTTTGCTCAGTGCCATGAACAACCATTCTCCAGGAAACCGATGATGAAGGTCGTGTCATACTTTTCGATCGAGGAGTGATAGCCTCTAAGTGTAGAACGAGATGGCCAATGTGTGGATTTATTTTGCTTAACTTTGCTCATATGGGATAAGGAAGGGCTTTTGGAGGAGGGAAGTGATAAGAGGAAGGGAGAACAATGATTATGATTTCCTCCCTTCCCTCCCAAAAGAAAACCAAGAAAAAAAAAGCAGCAATGAAGGAAAAGAAGTGAAAGAAGCCGGGAAAGGGACAGAGATCCAGGAAGTGTTGGGACTTTCCTGAAAATAAGCTGTGTAATATATTTTATTTAACTTATACTTTAACATATATAACATGTATTGGTCAACCTGCCATCTAGGAGAGGGGGTGGGGGGAAGGAGGGGAAAAGTTGGAACAAAAGGTTTGGCAATTGTCAATGCTGTAACTAAATTACCCACACATATATCATGTAAATGAAAAACTATAATAATAATAAAAAAAGAAAATAAGCTGTATATAATAAATTTTCAATTTCACATACAATCCTCTTTTTTATTTTATAATATAAGGCAATATTCATATTTGTTGATGTCTGGCAACTGTATAATAATAATAATAATTTTTTTAAATGTTTATAGTCCTTTGGCAGAAGATAATCCCAGTTCCATAAAGCTTTAAATTTTACAGAGCTCTTTCCTTATGAAGAACTGTGGGAAGAGGGAGAGGTGGATGTTACTGTTCCCATTTTGTAAGTGAGGAAGTTGCAGCTCAGAGGGGAGACGTCCCCAGTTGCATTTCTGTAAGTACTAAGGACAGGACTCGGATCTAGATCTCTGGGTTCCACGACTTAACTCTAGCTCTCACACAGGGATTAGTGGACAAGGGGCTGGGGAGATTAGGGGAGGTCATCGGAGCCCCACTCCAGCAGTGCTGGGGAGAGAAGGGAGGCAGGCCAAAGACCAGCCTTCCTCAGGCACCAACCAGCGGCCCAGCCAAAGGCCAGAGCCCTCCACCCGCCGCCAGCCAGGCTGCCCATCTGTGGAGACTTTCAGGACCTCTCAAAGCCCTCTCAGAATAGCTCTGCTCTGGATTGACAGCAACAGCATGCCCAAAGCTAGGGTGGAGGCTGGGGGTGGAGGCCAAGTAGCTGGATTGCTGGGGGGAGAAGGGGTGGGAGGTTCTGAGCCTCTGGAAACAATCACAATACCCACCCACAAAGCTGACGGAAGCCAAAAAAGCAGGAGCTTGGGAACTCTTCCTCAATTTTTACCCTGAAGAAAAAAGCTCAAGTTTATGCTGTCATGAGCTCTTACTAATAATAGCTAATAATAATGGTTAACATTTACTTAGCTCTTACTCTGAGCCAGGCGCAGTGCTAAACTATGTAAAACTAAACAATTTACTTTTATTATCTCATTTGATTCTCACAATAACCCTGCAAGGTGGATGCTATTATTAGCCCCATTTTAGAGATGGAAAAACCGAGGTAAGTGTAATTCCTATTTACCTCCTCTGTAAAATGGGCCAGAGAAGGAAAAGGCAAGCTACTCCAGCAACTTTGCCAAGAAAACCCCAAATGGGATTGTGATTGAGAAAGATGCCGCATCATGTGTAATGCTGGGGAAATTGAGGCAAGATAGAGATTAGAGAGTTTTAAATATTTTTTTGAAAGGGAGAGATTGTGCTGGGGGCATGCTGCCCCCAGGATTGATGTCCAAAGCATTCAGCAACTAATGTGTGCCTCCCATGAAGTATACATACACACGTGGCTCAGCTACAGGGGAGACTGAGGCAGGGGCAGGATGAGGGAGGCACAGGACATTCTGATGATGTCTAATATACAAGGTCTTTCTCCTATTCTGGATCATGATGATTAGGAGGGAGGGGTGGTGTTGCAGGATTGAGCAGGAACTAAGGCAGAACAATTCAGGGAAACCAAGGCAGGACAACTTAGGGAAACTGAGGCAGGATAATAAAAGAGAACTGTGGCACAATACATGTACAAATAAAGAAAGTGAGGCTTACAGAAGTTAATTGATTTGAAAACCATCACACAGGTAGCAAATGGCAAAACCCCGGTTCTATGTGTGTTCCATTCTGATATTTGGCCACCCCCAGCCTCGTCCCCCGAAAAAGAAGGAGCTAAGGACACCTTTGTACAGCTGTCCGAGAAGGAAGCCTCCTTGTTAACAAGTCACTTTTTCAGGAGGCTTTTTAGCTGGCGGAAGCCTCATCCAAGATGATGTCTCTGAGGCAGACCAGGCTGCCACACTCGGTGCTCTCTGTCCATAGTAGGTGCTGAAGAAATGTTTCTTCAGTGGAATGTTAGTAATGTGGCCAAGGAATAGTTCTGGGGCGCTGGGATCCGGGCTGAGTCAGGGGTGAGGGGGTATAGGGAGTGAAAACCTGATTTGGCAGCAGTTTAACGTGGGGAGAAGAACCCCCAACCTCCAGAGGTTTCCAAAGCACACTGCAAGGTGAGCAGGAGTTAAAGTGTGATCCCATCACTAAAAATAACATAATCCTCTGCGGTATGCTTGGGAGGATATTCACTCCGCCTGGTGCCCTGGGATGCTCATACCACATCGGGACTATTGCGACTGTTCCACGCTCTCCAAAGGGACACTGGCCAGCCAGAGCTGGAGAAGCAGGGTAGGGAAGGCCCCGAGCCTTCAAATGAAAGGTCGAAGGGGACTGAGGATATTTAGTTCAGAGATCTGGGTGGGTAGTGACGGGCCTGCAGTCTTTAGATATTTGAAGGGCTGCCACGGGGAAAAGAGATTAGTTTTGTTTTGTTTGGCCCTGGGAGAGCTAAGTACAATGGGTGTGAGTTACAAAGAGGCAGATTTAGGAGCTGACCTGACTTTTTATTTGATTACAAAAGACTTTCCCTCTTTTTCTCATTATAACAAGCCCCAGAGTGGCAGGGTGATACGGTAAACAGCCTGGATCGGAGCTTGGTTTAATGCCCCCCCCCCCCACATACTTGTTGGCTGTCACCTGCATAATGTTGAAACTGGTCATTTAACCTTTTATTGCCTGTGGGCAGCTAACTCTCCAATACTACAAAATGGAGAAGAGCTATTGGTCCCCTCACTGGACCTTGCGTGCAACAATGGAATGACAAGTCTAGATCGCAGAAAGAAGTTGCCAGATCAAATGAGAGAGCCGGGTGGCACAATGGATAGTGTGGGAATTAAAATGACCACATCTACAATATGAGGCAGAGCTCTGAGCCAATGGTACCTTTTGAAAAAAACTTTTGGCTTTTCAAAACATATGAATAGATAGTTTCTTATATTCACTCTTGCAAAACCTTGTGCTCTAATTTTTTTTCTCCCTCCCTTCCCCTAATTCCCTCCCCCAGACCCCACATAATCCAATATATGGTAAACATGAGCAAATCTTCTATATTTCCACAATTATCATGCTGCACAAGAAAAAGTCAGATCAAAAAGAAAACAAAAAGCAAGCAAACAACAACAAAAAATAAAAATACTATGCTGTGAAAAAAAGGTGAAAATACTATGTTGTGGTCCACACTCAATTCCCACAGTCCTCTCTCAGGGTGCAGATGGCTCTCCCCATCACAAGACCAATGGAACTGGCCTGAATCACCTCATTGTTGAAAAGAGCCACATCCATCAGAACTGATCATCTCATAATCTTGTTGTGGCCGTGTACAATGTTCTCTTGGTTCTACTCACTTTACTTAGCATCAGTTCACATGGTTCTCTCCAGGCCAATGGCACTTTATTAATGGGTTCATGGTCCCCTCTAATGAAGAGAGCCTCAGAACCTCCATATTCTGAAATACCTCCCCCTTTCAGGGTCCTATTTTTATAGGGCAAGACATCCAGTCATTCAAGAATGGCCATACCAAATGCAGGATAATTCCATTCACTGATATGTGATGCATAAGCTAAAATAAACAATATACTATGTCAGCAGGGTCACAAGTTGAGTGAGGTAAGGAATATTTCCACACAAGATGGACAGGTTTCTCTTTGGGTTGGGCAGGAGGAAATGGTACAAGCTATCACAGTCAGTGACCTAAGTCACCTACTCCTTTTGAACAAGAGACTGGTCTGGAGATACAAACATATTTTGGGGACTTTCCATATAGTTTTGCCACTTGGGCTTGTTCACCGTGAGAAGGAAAAACAAAGGTGGAGAGCCTCCGTTAACTTCCTCTAGTCAAACAAGTGAACTTAGAATCTGCAGCTCACAGCTTTGGGGCCTTTGATATGATTTAGATATTCCATCAAATTGATAATACTGATAGGAATAGAGTAGAGGTCCAAATAAATCATCTCTCCCAACAGAATGCTGTGCTCAGAGTCAGGAAGTCGTGAGTTCAAAAGTGGTCTCAGATAATAGCTGTGTGATATAATCACTGCCTGCCTCAGTTTCCTCAACTGTAAAAGGGGGATCATAATAGCACCTGCATCCCAGGGTTTTTTGTTTGTTTGTTTTTAGTCATCAAGAAGTCTTTTTATTTTTCAAAACATATGCTTGGATAGTTCTGTGACATTAACCCTTGCAAAACCTTGTGTTCCAATCCTTCCCCCCCCCCCACCTTTCCCCATCCCCTCCCCTACATGGCAAGTAGTCCAATGTATATGTTAAACACGGTAGAAATATATGTTAAATCCAATATATGCATATATATTTATACAATTATTTTGCTGCAGAAGAGAAATCAAATCAGACTGGGAAAAAAAATGAAAAAGAAAACCAGGGTTGTTTTGAGAATTAAATGAGATAACATTTATAAAGCACTCAGAACAGTGTCTGGCACTTGCTAGATATTTAACAAATAAATGATTGCATCCTTTCCAATGAAATAAATAGTAGAAATGTTTTCCCCTTTTTACAGATTTGGAAATCGAGGCTCAGGAGATAGTGACTTGCCTGTGGCCTCATAACCAGTAAGTGGTTGTGACTCTGGGCACTGTATCATGCTGTTCCCTTACTGCTGGATGTGTTTAAGCAAAGGCTGGACAATCCTGCCTCTAAGATGCTCTAGCAGCCTCCCTGCCAGAATGCACACCTCTGAGCTCATAACTCTGAATGTCAAATCCCTCTTTATTAAATTCATGAGCTCCTTGAGGGTGGGGTGTTTTTGCTTCTTATTTGCATCTCCAAGTGCTTGACATCATGCTTGGCACATAGTAGGAGCTTAATAAATGCTTATTTCTTGCCTATTGCCTGAATAACTGACAGCATGAAGCTCACAGATCTAAATATGGATCTAACCCATGGCCTCGTCTTTTGAAGAGTGAGATCTACATTCATCTATCCATTCATTCATCCAATTATGGGATGGTAATGGAAGCCCTCGTGGCAATCTGTGTCAGCTGGGGGAACACCCACACCAGAGAAATGACAAATCTTTCAGAATATTACTATTGTTATTATAGACAAAATGGCCTGTGTTTCTTGGCACTCAGACACGCCTTAGAGAGAAGTTCCCTAGGACAGAGGACGAATTGTCGCGAAGCCATGTTAAAGCTTTATTGTTCCCTCCCCTTTAGATCAGCATCATGCATGGCTTTGAAAACATCGGAAGCAAAGATGGGGCTGTCGACCATTTGAAGTGCCCTATTGCCAGAGACCCGACTGGATTGGAATGGGAGTCAGGCTGTTCCTTCTACAATATCAGCTTAAGAGTGTACTGAGACCTGCTAAGTTTCCCCAAAGACCCAACAAGTTTCTCCCTGCTTCCCCAGGTCATCCTTTGTTGCAAAGTTAAGTATCCCAGAATTTAACCAGATGGTGCAGTGGATAGTGCCGGACCTAGAGTCAGGAAAACTCATCCACCCTCAGACACTTATTAGGAAGTGTTTAACTCTTGTTTGCCTCAGTTTTCTCATCTATAAAATAGGCTGGAAAAGCATTAAAGTTGAGAAGGGGTGACCCCAAAAGTTTGGGGTTCCAGACTGATGTCCTGAAGTATCAAAAGAATTTGCAGGCTTGAACCCATCTCCTTAGCCAAGGGGCAAAGCTTTATTGCAAGTATAACAGCATTATAAAAGCGGGCTGAACTCTGGAGCTCAGCAGAGAAACAGAAGCAAGGAGATACATTTATCCAGCTTTCACTCATAGATCTGCTAATTCTATGGCTATAGGTAGGAGGAGTGGTCTCGGTTCCCAGCTGATCAGAGTATTACTGACCAGATTATCAGTCAGCAATGGATTGAGGAGTGGTCTTTTGTCTCAGGAGTTTGATCTGTGGGAGTTTCCTGACACCAGAAGCTAGCTGGCTAAGGAGTGGTCCACTAGGGGCAGGGTTTCCTGAAGTAGATTCCAAAGCTAGAAGATTTAGGACTATTGACTTATTGTTAGAACAGAAGCCCCCCAAGATCAGGGGACCCCAAAACCACGACTGTATTTCCCTAGAAGCCATACCATGTCAAAAGGACATGACAAATCACATTCTTTGCCAAGAAAAACCCAAATGAGGGTCACAGAGAACTGAACAAGCCATGTCCCAGAGAGTGAAGGATGGAAGGGACCCTGGAAATTATGGTCTAACCCCCTCAGTTTGACCGATGAGGAAATGGAGACCCTGAGAATTTCAAATAGCCAGCCTAGGCTCGAGCATACTCTAAGCACACTCTCTACCTACCATCTAGAGAGACTGTGGATTATTGTTCCTCTGTGTGAATTCTTTGTGCATTGGTAAAGCTGGAGGTTGGCTTTGGATGGGTGCCCTGATGGAAAATGATTCATTTACTTGTAAATGGGAAGGAGGAGAAGGACCGGGCCAGGTGTGAAATGTTCTCTGGACCCTGCAAAATGAGCTAAGAACTAAAGTCTCCTTGAATTTATTAGGGGGTGGGAGGTGAGACGGGAGAGATTTGAGGGAAAAGGGAATCAGAGAAGGTGTTATGGGATGGGTGTCACCTGAGCTGGACTTAGAAGGACATAAATAGGGTGTGTGTGTGTGTGTGTGTGTGTGTGTGTGTGTGTGTGTGTGTGTGCATTTATGCTAAGCATTTAGATGGGTTGAAGGGGGATACTCTGGGCAAATGCACCAAGATGGAAAAGTGAAAGATGAGCTCCAAGGCTGGAAAGATTTATTGGAGTCTGAGTAGAGAGGGTCTTGAATATCATACTATTGAAGGGTGAGAGATGCCCTAATAGCGATGAGAGTCCCCAGGCCGGGTCACAGGTTTTTTGTGAAGGAATTTGCAGTCCCGATTTGCAAGCGAGGTTTTTGGCAAAAAAATGGGTTTATTCACTGAGAAACTATTTCCTCAGCGGGCTGCTTCCTGCTTAGGAATTAGCAAAGGTAGGTTTTTGGCAAAGATGAGGTTTTTTCCACTGAGAAACCACTCCAGGGCCAGTTCCTCATAGGCATTAGCAAAGGTTTGGGTACAGAATCTTGCTTTTTATTAGCTTTCTATGATTTGGAGCAAAGGGGGCGATTAGGGGCTAATTTACAAATCAATAAAGGGTGGTGATGGTTTCCCAGACCAAAGGGATTCCCAGATCATTTGGGAAGTGGGAGTTTCTTGTGGGAAACCAGGTAGCTTTCCCAAGGGAGATACAGGTACATGGGGATCATTTTTAGGAATTTCCCCAGGCCAGGTGGCCCACCCTTTCCAAAGACCAGGGAGACACAGAGTTCTTATTACATCAATACTAAGGAATCTGTATTTTTATTACATCAATACTAAGGAATCTGTATTTTATCCTGTAGGCAAAGGGGAACTGTAAAGGTTTTTGACCAATGATCAGTAATAGCAATGCTTTAGAAAGATAATTTTGGCAGATTTATGAAGGAAAGATTGAGGAAGGGGAAGATTGTAAGCAGGGAGAACATTCCAGTACTCTAGGAGAGAGATGACGTTTGAAATAGGGAGGTAGCAGTGGAAAGGAAAAGCTTTGGGGAGAGATATAAGAAATGTTTAGGAGGCCGGATCATTGGGACTTGACAGCTGATTGCCTTGAGGGTGAAAAGAGGGAAGAGTAATTGAAGTTTTTCTAAGCTTGGGTGCCAGGAAGGATAATAATGTCACTGGAGATGAGGAAATTAGAGGAAAAAAAAAAAAGGACAGATTTTGGAGTGAAGAGGATGCGTTTGATTCATGGTAAGTTTAAGGTTTCTTGGGGCATCTAGGTGGAGATGTCCCATGGGAGGTTGAAAGTAAAAGAGCAGAGCCCAGGGGAGAAGTCAGGGCCAGAGGTGTGGATTTGGGAATCAACCCTTGGGAAGTGATCATTGGAAGCCTGGGAGTCAATAGTGTAGGAGACAACAGGGAGCAGAAAAAGTCAAGGACTGAGCCTTGGGGGACCATCTCCACTTAAGGGGGCAGAAATAGGATGATTAAACAGCCAAAGTAAACAAGTCCAGAGGCCCAGGCTAATGTGCCATCAGAGAAGCCAGAAGAGAAAGTATTAAGGAGGGAGGACTCCCCAGTAATGGCCAAATGATGCAGAAAGTTACATCCAATTCCTCAAATATCTAATTGTCTTGGGGGTGTACGTGTCAGACTTAGGGTTGGTCAAGGAAGAAGGTTGTGAAGGACACCCCATTGCAGCTGGTGATTGGGAGATGATGGATGACTTTGGCAAGAGGAGACATTGGGGACAATGGAGGGGAGCCTGCTGGAGGGATACTGGGGGGCAGCAAGTAAGCAGTGAAGAAGAGGAGGCTGAGAGGGAATTCTCCTTCCTTTACAGGCAACGAGAAGGAGAAGACAATAGCTAGAGAAGGTGGCAGGATAGGAGACTTGTTTTTAGACAAGAATAGACCTCAGTGGATTTGTAGGCAGCAAGAGGGGATGCAGGAGAGATGGAGGGAAAAATAAAAGTCAAGCAAGAGAATCTTTGGTTAGTAAAACAAATTTCCAAAGGGGTGGGAGGGAATGGGCCCAGAATCCAGGTGGATTTGGCAATGATACAGTGGTAGAGGCAAGCCCACAACCCAAGACTCCTTCCCAGCTCAGGATTTCTCCTGCTACTTACTGAAAAGGCTCTGAGCAGAGCACAGCAGGGGTTAAACCATGAAATGAAAGCCCAAGAGAATAAGCCAGTCCCAAACCATCCTCAGCATCCTACCTTCTTCTATCCTCTCCCCCACCCCCAGCTAACTCCCTCCCCCCAACACCTCATTGCCGAGGTTTTCTCTTACCTTCTCTTGCTCTCCAAGGGTCTCACTCTACCTTCCATCCATTCTCACCCTCTTTACATTATCAGTCTCTTTTCACCCAATTCTCTGACTCCCTCCTCTTGAAGCTTTCTTTTTGTCTTAATCTCACCCTTTCCACAAATCCTCCATGCAGTAGAATAATCCCCCAAACAAGATGAATAACCGGTAAAATGTACTTCAAGTTCCCAAGCCTGAAATTTGGGGGCCTGTTATGATCCCTGCCTATTCCAGCCTTCCAAAGTATTTTCCTCAAATACCTCCTACAGGACACATTTCCTGTTTCTCAGTAAAATGATCTCCTTTTTTCTTTATAAATATTCATATATATATACTTTTATAGACAGTTTCCCCAAAGAAAGTCAGCTCCTTGAAATCAAAGGCTGTTGCACTGCCTTTATGTTCCCAGAAGGAAACACAGGCCTGGTATACTTTAGGAGTTTAATAAATACTTCGTGATTGATGGTGCTTTGTGCTTTTAATCACAATGACTTCTGCCTAGAATGCCTTTACTCTCATTGAGTCTGTCAATATTCCATCCTCCTAGGTTTGGCTTAAATTCCACTAGGTAATCCAAGGAAACCTTTTCTAGCCAGATGGGATGTCTGCTCTCTCTGCTTCCTTTGGGCTTTGTTTATATTTGGGTAAAATTGAGGAATAAATGAATGTGTGCTTATTAAGTGCTTGCTGTGTGTCAAACCCTGGGCTAAGGGGTAGAGTTACAAATAGAAATAGAGACAGTCCCTTTTGTCAAAGAACTTACACTATAAATTGGGGGAGATAATACCTCAAAGGAAGTTCAGCTGTCGGACAGATGGGAAGCCTTGAAAGTCTTAAGAGTGCTGATTGAAGGCAGATTGCAAAGTCCAGGGACTTTAGGAGATCAGTTGGTAGTATCAGGGACCTGGAGAACATAAGGACAAGGGCAGCTGGCCAGGCCAGATGATTTTCCATGTGACCAGAAGGAATGGAGTTGTAGACTCCTAAGCCTGGTGACGGTGGGTTCTGGGATGGCTCAGGGCTGTCGGAGAAGGTGAAGATGGGAGGTAAGGGGATGTCTTCCCAGCCAGAATGATCTGTAATCTCTGATCTGGAAGTCCCTTGAGAGCAGCTTCTCTGAGTTTGTATCTCCCTTAGCAAATAATCTGGTCCCTTGCCTTCAGTAAGAGTTCAGTAACTATTTAGTGACTGTCCACATAGACACTGTATACAGCCTGTCTGGAAAATTGCTCCCCAAAGGGCTTTGTTAATCTGTTACTTGCCTTCTAGGTTAGAGTCAAGGTATCACCCTTCACTTGGGATGGGATTGTCAGGCCACAGGCTTGGCTACCAGCTTGATCTCAGAGCGGCTCAGGCCTTCATTCTGGCACCGAGACTTTTTCTTTGGCTACTTTTTAAATCTCACCAACTATTAAATCCCAACACAAGGCAAGAAGCGAGACTGCTTGGTCCCTGAGCTGCTTGGCTCTGCATTCTGAGATTCCCATCTCATCCATAAAAATACCACATCTCGGGTCCCCAAACTCAGCACCCACTCTCCTTGTTCTGATGACACTCCAGGTCACCATTGGAATACTCTTTCTAGCATTTGTTTACAAACTCAAACCGTGTCCCAAACCAAGCTTGTACGCCTGCTGCTATTTCTTTTGACTTTATTGCTCCTGAGGGCTGTACCCCACCATTCACTCCAGTCTCTCAGCCTTGGAATCTTGAGAATCCTATGACTGTTCCCTCTCCTTTCATATCTAGCTATCATGAATTATTGATCACCCCTTCATGGCCTTTCTTTGATCTGTCTCCTCTCTCTGATTCTGTTGCTACCATTTTGTTCTTTTGGGGGGTGGGATAAAGGGAAGGAGGGAAGGCAAACCTGTGATTTCCTTAGTGCAGGGAACTCCCCCTGAAGAATTTCCTTTGCCCATGTAGAAGATCTCCTGCTCAAGACTGGCTCTGTATCCATAAGGCTTTCCCACTCAGTTATAGGCTCTTATTATCATCCAGTTGGTTATTAGCCTCCTAAAATACTTTTTAGTATTTTAATACTAAATTACTACTAAATTTAAATATTAAAATGAATACTAAATTAAACACTAAATACATTGGCTATTCTCTGGCTTAAGTCTCTAAATAACTCTCTTTAGTATTAAAATTCTGTTTAGTATTTTGTAGGCTGGGTGGCTAAGTGGCACCAAAGATAGTGTGGGAGGCAGGAAGACCTGAATTAGAATTCTGTTTTAGACTTACTAGCTGTGTGACCCCGGACAAATCACTTTAACTTCTACCTGCCTCAGTTTCCTCATCAGTAATATGAGAATTATATACATTATTGTTATATTATATATTATAGTACATATCATATTATTATTATAAGCTAACTCACAGGGTTGTGCTAAATAAATATTATTCTTATTATCAACATCATTATTAATTGATCCAGGAATGTGTCCACTTGGGAAGGTTCTGTGAATGTGTCATCCCTGGGAACTCTCTGGGTGGGTCCTCCCCAGAAACAGATCTCACCTCAGTAGATTGGCACTCAGGAGTTGCCTGGTGAAGCTAGGGGCCAAGTGGTTTGTCCAGGTTGTAACACAATTAACTGATGCAGTGATAAATTCAACTCAACAAACACACAGCATTATGCTGGGCCCTGGAGGAAGCATGAGAAAGGTGTAGGATTCTTATAGTTGGGCATCTAGGATCAACCCTGTCTTGTGATTCCAAGGCTCACCCTCAGCCAATGAGGAAGAGTCCTCATACCTGGCAGGTTTTTGGTGATGATTTGACAACCTAGCATTTATTAAATGCCTACTATGTGCTAAGACTTGAGAGCACAAAGAAGCCAGTCCCTGCTGTCTATCAACTCCCAGTCTGTTGGGAGACAATATATGCAAGCAATATACATTCGGGGTAAGTTGGAGATAATCCCAGTGAGAAGGCACTAGCAGGAAAGCAGGCTGGGGAAGGCTTTTTGCAGATGGTAGGACTTTAGTTGAGACTTGAAGGAAGCCAGGAAACCAGGAGGTGAGATGAGGAAGGCAAGCTTTCCAGGCAGTTCCAAGATGGCTCTCTCACCACCCAATTTCCTTCACCCAAAGAACGAAGAGAATAAAAAAAACTATCTATTGGGAGGCTAGACTAGATAGTTCCAGAGAAAGTGAGAGAGATGACTTTGCACAGAACTTCCCTCACTTCAATCCAATCCACTTGCAGGTCATGACATCCCCTCTCTGAGGTTATGGTCATCTTCAAGGACAAAGGACACACAACAACCTCCCTCAGAATTTCTGGAGCATTTCTTATAGGTATCATTCATTTGGCCCTCAGCAAATGATGGGTAGCCACATTGATGAAATAACAAAATAAAATAATGAAATGGATACCTGGGTATGGTCAATCCTCATGAATTAGCAGTCTTGCCCTGGATACTGCCCTGGCTTTTATCAGAACTACTATGACTGTGTATATTGTACAAACTGGCTTCCCTCTTCCATTAAGACCCATGAACCTGGACCAGTCCCTTTGATCCTATTTGTGGCTTCAATATTGTCTTCATTGGCAATTTTTTTTGCTAATCTTTATAGGTTCCTTTATGTTCTTGCCTTATGCGGTCCCAGAATCCTGGAGGTAAAAGGAAGCTCAAAAATAATTTAGCTCAATCCATAACAGAACAGACATCCCTTTGACAAGTCCCAATTGGAATTCATAAAACTTCTGCTCAAAGATTTTCAGTGAAGGCTCCAGAAGCAGCCTGCTCTGGATGTGTTTCTGATTTTCCAGTCTTTGACATTTTGCCTCAACTCTAATGTCATCCCAGAACATTCCTCAGCTCTCTCTTTCCTCACTGGTAAATTCCTCCTGGGAACTTTTAAGGAGGGGCCCAAGCTGGTCAAACATCACTTCTCTCTTACTCATTTTTTTGACTCTCTGGATTTCAACAAACATGCTCCTCTCTACTTTCATTCCCTCTCTTGTGTGTTGTCTCTCCCATTAGATTATAAGTTTCTTGAGGGCGAGAACTGTTTTTCTTTCTTTCTTTTTTTTCCTTGTAATTTAGTTCCGCCATGACACTTGTTTCTAAAAATGTAAATTTGTTCTGACATAATTGATATTTGGGAAATTTTGAGCATATTAGAAATTTAAGCTTGTCTACACATGATTTCTTTCTCAAGAAATATTGGAAATGCAAGAAATTGTACCATTTCATAACTCACAAGGCACTGCCCTTCCAAGCAATTCTGAGTACCCCCCTTCCCCAAATCTGCTTTCCCATCTGGTAGGAATTAAAAGTATCCAAATGGGACATTCATAAACACACCCACAAGCAAATTGCAGGTCTTTTTCAAATAATCTGTCCTTTATTCTATATCTTCTGCTATAAAAGAAGCTATGAATAGAAAGGAGAAGGACTGGTCCACTTCCCACCCCATTTCCAACATGGCTCCAACCCTTCAGGGAGTTGTGGCCAGTCCATCTTTTATGAGACTTTATTAATTCAGCTGATGGGCTAAGCATTAGCCCAAGACTTAAACTGTCACTATTTATTGCAGTATTTATGTATTTCTTATTAGGTTCCTAATTTTTTTGGGGGGAGGGGGTGATCACTGATGTATTATTATGTGCTGTGTCCCTTTTCCCATTTTTTCCATATCAAAACCCTGTGATTTTTATTTTGAGATTTGACATAGTTCCCTGCTTTTTTGAAAATTAAAAAAAAATTCAGAACTGGCTGTTTTTGTATCCTTGACCCTTAGCACTTAATAGCCATTGAATAAATACTAGTTGACTTGCTTTTTGCCTTGCTGTAACAGTTTGAGAAGATTTTCCTTGTGTCCAATCTATATCTGAGTCTGTAGTTTCCTCCCACTGATCCCAGCTTCGTTTCCTGGGGCAGAGCAGAACAAATCTAATCTCTTTTTCACAAATACTTGAAGACAGCTATCATGTCAGCCCTGAGCCTTCTCTTTACCAAACTAAGCATCCTTGGGGATCTAGTCCCCGAGATCCAGAGTAAGAGCCATATGCCCATGAGCAAATGCAAATATTTTCATAAAGCCATCAGACCAGGTCATGTGGATTCCAATCAACCACTCAACAAATATTTATTAGTTACTTGCTTTTTACCTGGTTCTGTGCTAAATGCTGGCGTTGTGATACCAGCGGAGTAAAGGAGGGTGAGTTAAATGCCCAAATTCCCATTACACCAGAATGGTCTGTTATATGAAAAGAGCTGTTGGAACAATCTAGGCCAGTTTGAGTTAACTTTGTGGTGAGTGGATCTATCAGTTGTGGGACCTTTGGGCAATTTGAATGAGAAAACAATTTTTTAGGACTTTGGTAGGTAGTTCCTGACACTCTAGGTAGTCTCCTTATCTATGACTTAAAAAAATAAAGAAGTCCTCCTGAGCTGCTTCTGAGGGTATTGGAATAGATTTTGCTGTAAAGTGTGCTGTAAGTTATGCATGTTCACATGGGTCTGTCAATATGTGGCTCACAAAGGAGCAGAACCAGGAGATCATTATACACGGCAACATCAATATTATCCTATGATCAATCCTGAAGAACGTGACTCTTTCCAATAATGAGATGATTGATACCGGTTCCAATGATCTTGTGACAGAGACCCAGAGAGAGGTCTGTGGGAATTGACTGTGAATCACCACATAGCATTCTCTCTCTTTTTGTTGTTGTTCCTTACATTTTGTTTTCTTACTCATTTACTTTCCTTTTTCATTTGATTTTTCTTGTGCAATAAGAGAACTTATAAATGTTTACACATACTGAATTGAACATATATTTTAACATGTTTAACATATATTGGATTGCTTGCCATTTAAGGAAAGGGGAGGAAGGGAAATCTGAAACACAAGGCTATGCAAGGCTCAATGTTGAAAAATTACCCCTGCATATGTTATGAAAATAAAAAGCTTTTTTTTTTTTTTTTTTTTTTTTTTTAAAGATGTTGTTCACAGAAAGGCATGATTAAATATCAACAGTGATGATGATGGCTAGTATTTCTATAGCACTTTGAAATTTGCAAAATACTTTACAAATATTCTCTTTTTCCTTACCACAAATCTGAAAGTTGGATGCTATTATTAATCTCCATTTTATAGTTGCTAAAATTAAAAGGCACATAATTAAGTGACTTGCCCAGAGTCACACAGCTAGTAAGTATCAGAGAGTAGATTTGAAATTGGATCTTCATGCCCCTGAGTCCAGTGTTCTACCCACTTTTCCACATAGCTGCCCTCTAGTATCTCCTTGATTCAACCTTCACCAAAGGATATTTTTAATTCCTGTCCAGAAGGGGAACAGGAGATTGGGACCACAAGAAAGGGAGGAACTGGGACAGAATTTTTATTTACCCTCCCCCCCAAAAATATTGATCCCTATCCTTTAATAAGGAAGGAGTGCTCCACGCTATGCATGTAAGTAAGGCTTGACTCTCTTTCCACCATGTGCCAGTTACACAAAAGCTACATGTATCAAATAGCAAATAAACACATTTATCTAAACCAGTGGCAAACAAATCAGGGAAGTTATAAAAACCAATCTGTATCAGATATTACAGAATTAATGAGCTCTCCTATCCAAAGTGATATATCTCAGATCAACTAAGGGAGCAAGTCCCAAGTCTCATCTAAGGAGAAATTCCCCAGAGCCTCTAGCATAGAGAGTTGGGAATGAGGATATGATAGAGGTACCATTGCTTCTGTAATTGGCTTCTTCCCAGAATTTTTCTTTCCCTTTAGATTCCTCTTTTTGAGGAAAATCAAGAGCCCTAGATCCCTTTGTTGAGGATGAGACATGGTGTTTGGGGTTCCCCATGTCAGTGTTGCAGTTTTGCGGAAGAATTCAAAGTCCCAGTCTCCAAGTTAAGGTTGGCAAAGGAGGGTTTATTGACCTGAGAGGTTCTCAGTGGGCTAGGATCCTGATTAGGAAAATAGCAGAGCTTTGAGAGACATTTTTTTGTGCTCAATTGTATTTGGTCTCCTGTAGCCCAGGGCGGGGGGAGCAATCTCCAGATGAAACAAGGGTGGTGGTCTAGGGAGTAATTTCCAGATGAATTAAGGGTGGTGATTATCTTAGGAGTTTCCTGAGGCTGAGTGATCCCACAGGGGTGGGAGCAAGGAAGGGAGAAAAATACAGAGCACAGTTTTGCAAAGGTGAATGTTGAAAACTATCTTTGCAAGTATTTTTCTTTAATAATTGCTTTTTATTTTCAAACTTTGGATCTTCTGTTCCAAAAATTTCTCCCTCTCTCCCCTCCTCCCACCTCCCCTAGACAGCAAGTAATCCAATATAGGTTAAACATTTGCAATTCTTCTAAACACATTTCCACATTTGCCATGTGCAGCTTATTTTACAGATGGGAAAATGAGGATTAAATGACTTGTTCTGGGTCAGCCTGATGCTGGATTTGAACTCGGGAAGAGTCTTCCTGACTCCTCCAGGGACTGTGGTGCCACTTAATGACTGGGCATGGAAGATAGAGATAAAGCAAAATCAGTCTTTGCCCTCAAGGAATTTGTATACATGGAAATAAGGAGCGGATTTCCTGGAAGGAAGTCTAGGGAGCACTAAGAATTGCCATGAAAATGAGAAAGAGCCAAGTAGAAGTCAGTGCCCTGGGGCAAGGTCAGGCAGGGGAGGGATGATCCTGGGTGCCCTTGACCCACTATATAAAGCCAGACGCTCTAATTCTGTTTTTCTCATTATTCCCCTGGTCCTGCTTGGATTTCAGAAGGAGAGCAGGGAAAATGGGGAGTTTGGAGGATGCTTTAACACACTTCTGTCTTCACAGCTGGCACAGTGCCCAACACAGATGATTATTGGTTCCCTTCCTACGTCTGAAAATGAAACCCTATGTTTATCATGCAACATGTGAGTGGTTCCCATTAGCAGAGCCACTGACCTCATGTACTGGTTATTAGCCCTCACCATCTCCAGTCAGCCCTTGCCTGTACACTCTTATGTTCTGGAGTCCTGCCCTCACCCTCCCAACTTCCTGGGGCTAAAATGAAGGAGCCAGTCACAGCACTTGAAAATGTGGATCCATTTTTCTCAGCCCCGGCCGGTGGAGAAGCTAATTTCCCTGCTGGGTGTCAGGGACTGGGGCTCAGACACCATGCATGCAGCCTTCCATCAGAGAAAGGCTTCTGAGCTTCACTTGGTGGGGAGACAGAGAGAAGGGATGGGAGGCGTCGGGCAGAACAGCAGGGAATGTTCCTGTTCTTGGGATGCTCCAGGCTGGAGGTGATGAGGCAGGGAGAGTACACAGGAGAAGATTCACAGTCTTGGCCACAGCAGGAGATAGAGAGGCTGTGTACTGTGGAAATATGGAGGTGAGAGAACTCTAGTCCATTAGCCAGACCTGCTTTCCCTTTTCCCACAGGAACAGAAACTACTGGATCAAGGCTTGGCAGGCCCTGACCTCTCTCTGGCCCCAGTTCAGTTCAGGGCTCAAAGCAAAAGATTTGGATATCTGCTTTGTCAGTCAATAAATGCTCATTTATTCAGTGTTTGCTGTATACCAGGCTGGTTATTCTCATAAAAGGCAAGCACAGTCCCTGCCCTCAAGGAGTTTATAATCCAATGGAAACCTTGTTAGGACTTCCCTATTTCAATCCTTCAGAGTTATAATCTTCCTTATAGTTAATGATTAAAAGTTGAAGCATTTATTATGTGGCTGTTGTATGCCTGCTGGTCACCCCAGGGATATAAATCATAGTCACTGAAGAGAACTAAGGCTCATTGAAAAAAAGTAATTCCTTAAAAAGTTAGAATCGGACAAGTGATAACTGATGACTTCCATGAGACATTAAGAAAAAAATAAAAATAATGAAAACAATAGAAGAAAATGTAAACTATCTCACTGGGAAAACAACTGACCTGAAAAATAGATTAGAAGATGGGTAATCTAAAAATCATTGAACTATCTGAAAGCCATGATTTTTTAAAAAAGAAAAAGAGCCTAGACATTACCTTGCAATAAAATATCAAGAAAAACTGCCCTTATATTCTAGAACCAGAGGGTAAAATAGAAATGGAAAGAATCCACTGATCACCTTTTGAAAGAGATCGTTAAATGAAAACTCCCAGGAATATTATAACCACATTTTAGAGCTCCCTGGTCAAGGAGAAAATATTGCTAGTAGTTAGAAAAAATTATGCTGTTGAAAATGATGAAGGAAATGGTTTCAGAAAAAAGCTGGGAAGACTTGTATGAACTGTACAAAATGAATTGGGCAAAACCAGAGGGAAATTGTACACAGTAACAGCAATATTGTAATGCTAATTGTCTATAAAAGATTTCAAGACAATTTTCCAAGACAATTTCAAAGGATCAGCCTTCAGAGAGAGAACTGCTAAACTCTGATTGCATTTTGAAGCACATTTTTGAAAAAGCATTAAAGATTTTTTCATATGTGTATATGTATTTTCTTTTAAAACATGGCTAAAATGAAAATAAAATTTGCATGATTTCACATATTTAATCGATATATTGCATGCCTTCTCAAGGGATAGGGAAGGGACAGGAGGGAGAGAGAGAGAATTTGAAACTCAGAATAAAAAAGAATGTAGAAAAAATTACATGTATTAGGGAAATATTTAACAAAACAAATTATACATATACACATATACTCACATGTACATATAGACATCCATGCATATGACATATATTTATATATATACATATACACACCTACATATATTACATATATTACAAATATACATACATAATGCATGTGCACACCCATAGATATTACATCTATTCACATATACATTTATATGCACATAAACACACATAAATGTACACATACATATCCACACACTACAAATGCTTATACGCACATACACACATATTGCATATACATATATATCTACACATACATATTATATATACTTATATATACATACAAATACACACAAATTACATATATTTATATATAAATATATATACATATAAATAAATACATGTGTGTATATATATATATATATATATATATATATATATATATATATATATACACATACATGTGTCTGCATATGGTCTGGTTATCTCCTCCTGAAAAATGTTCCTGAGTCCTAGATCAGAGGCCAGAATGATTCAGGCTTCTTGGAAGATAGAAGTCAGTCAGTCAATCAGCAAACATTAAGTGCCCACAATGTGTAAAATATTGTGTCGGTCCCTGGGATTTTTTTGACCTTTTTGTATCTCCAGAGCTTAACAAGGTCCTGTAGCATAGTAGGAGTTTGAAAAATGTTTCTTGATTGACTGAAAGGAACCTGCATGTTATGAGAAGAGACACATGTACATGAATTATACATGAAATATAGAGATAAGTATATAGAAAGACAAAGAGACAGAAATGGAGGGGGATGGGGGGATGTAAATATACATAAGAAATATGTATGTCTTAGAATGAAATAGAAATATAGAGACTGATTTTCTTGACGATAGTTCCTGGGACCAAGGAAGGCAGTTTGGCTCCTTGTAATTTATGGAGTTAAATGACTTGGGTGGGGTCGCACAGCTGGGTGTCAGAAGCAGGATGAGAACCTGGGGCTCACTCAGGGGCTCCCAACGGCAGCTCTCTCCCCATAGTGCCACGCTGCGGGGTACACTGGGGATCGGCACATGAGTGTTTGCAACACCGATGTCAGTAGGAGGTAGCCGGAGGAGTTTATGGAGTGGAAGAGCCACACAGAGCCGGCTTTAGGACCATCCCTGGCAGCTGAGGGGAGGCGCACTGGCGAGGGCTCTCTGCCCCCGAGGGAGGCGGCCACGGGCATCCACCAAGTCACGAGGGTCGGCTGCGGGCCTCCGGTGGCCCCACGCCCTGCTCCGAGCTCCTGGCAGCCAGGCCGGGCTCTGGGGGCGGAGGAGAAAGGTTTCGGCGTCCTCTGGGCGCGCTGATGGAAAAGCTTTTCCCACCTCCAGCCCTGGGCTCGCGGGCAAAGTGGCCGAGCCAGTGAAGGGTGAAATGCCAGTTAGCACAAAAGGCAGCGTCCCCTGTGCCCGCGAAGTACAATAAACACGCGAAGAGCTCAGGCGGCCGCCGTCTGGGGCCCGACAGGGAAAATGTGAAAAGTCTCGTCACAGGCCGGGAACTCGGGGACTCAGCGCGGAGGGAGCCCGCCGTGCCCGCAACGGGGCCTGCCCGCTCCGCTGGGAAGTCAGTTATACAAGCCTTGCCTCCGAGCTTCCGCTGCACTGGGCTGGGTGCGGGACCCCGGGTGCCGGGGGTTCCGGGAGAGAGGGAGAGAGACAGACAGACAGACAGACACAGACAGACACAGAGACAGAGACAAAGAGGGAGGGAGAGGGGAGAGAGAGAGACAGAGAGACAGACAGACAGAGAGACAGAGACAAAGAGGGAGGGAGAGGGGAGAGAGAGAGGCAGAGACAGAGACAGAGACAAAGAGGGAGGGAGAGGGGAGAGACAGAGACAGAGACAGAGACAGACAGAGAGACAGAGACAAAGAGGGAGGGAGAGGGGAGAGACAGAGACAGAGACAGACAGAGAGACAGAGACAAAGAGGGAGGGAGAGGGGAGAGAGAGAGACAGACAGACAGACAGACACAGACAGACACAGAGACAGAGATAAAGAGGGAGGGAGAGGGGAGAGACAGAGACAGACAGACAGACAGACACAGACAGACACAGAGACAGAGACAAAGAGGGAGGGAGAGGGGAGAGACAGAGACAGACAGAGAGACAGAGACAAAGAGGGAGGGAGAGGGGAGAGACAGAGACAGACAGAGAGACAGAGACAAAGAGGGAGGGAGAGGGGAGAGACAGAGACAGAGACAGACAGAGAGACAGAGACAAAGAGGGAGGGAGAGGGGAGAGACAGAGACAGACAGAGAGACAGAGACAAAGAGGGAGGGAGAGGGGAGAGAGACAGAGACAGAGACAGACAGAGAGACAGAGACAAAGAGGGAGGGAGAGGGGAGAGACAGAGACAGACAGACAGACAGACACAGACAGACACAGAGACAGAGACAAAGAGGGAGGGAGAGGGGAGAGACAGAGACAGACAGAGAGACAGAGACAAAGAGGGAGGGAGAGGGGAGAGACAGAGACAGACAGAGAGACAGAGACAAAGAGGGAGGGAGAGGGGAGAGACAGAGACAGAGACAGACAGAGAGACAGAGACAAAGAGGGAGGGAGAGGGGAGAGACAGAGACAGACAGAGAGACAGAGACAAAGAGGGAGGGAGAGGGGAGAGAGACAGAGACAGAGACAGACAGAGAGACAGAGACAAAGAGGGAGGGAGAGGGGAGAGAGAGAGACAGACAGACAGACAGACACAGACAGACACAGAGACAGAGACAAAGAGGGAGGGAGAGGGGAGAGACAGAGACAGACAGAGAGACAGAGACAAAGAGGGAGGGAGAGGGGAGAGAGAGAGACAGACAGACAGACAGACACAGACAGACACAGAGACAGAGACAAAGAGGGAGGGAGAGGGGAGAGACAGAGACAGACAGAGAGACAGAGACAAAGAGGGAGGGAGAGGGGAGAGACAGAGACAGACAGAGAGACAGAGACAAAGAGGGAGGGAGAGGGGAGAGAGAGAGACAGAGACAGAGACAGACACAGACAGAGAGACAGAGACAAAGAGGGAGGGAGAGGGGAGAGAGAGAGAGACAGAGAAACAAACACAGAGACAGACAGACTGAGAGGGGGGGGGAGAGAGAGAGAGACAAACAGACAGACAGACACAGAGACAGGAGGGAGGGAGGGGGGAAGAGAGACACACACACAAAGAGAGACCGAGGGGGAGAGATAGACAGAGGCAGAAAAGCGAGAGAGAAAGTCAGAGGGAACACAGAGAGCAGAAGAAAGAGGAAGGGAAAGGGAGGAAGAGAGAGAAGAGCAGAGGGAGGGAGAAGAAGGAAGGGAGAGGGGGAGAGAGACGAGACAACTCAGTGTTCCTTCTTTTTCCCCATCTCAGACACTGAATATCTGTCTCTCCTCTGACCCCATCCCTGATTTAGACACACTGGTTTGATAAGGACTGGACAAACAGTTATCCTTTTAAAACTTACACTCTTAATTACCTAGCCTAATCAGGCTAGTGGATAACCATGGATAAAGTTCTGGGCCTGGAGTCAGGAAGCCCTGAGTTAACATCTGGCCTCAGGCAGATGTGTGACTCAGGGAAAGTCAATAAACCATTGCCTGCCTCAGTTTCCTCATTTGTAAAATGGGGATAATCATAATAACACCTAGCTCACCGAAGTATTTTGAGGATCAAATAAAGTAACAGTTGTAAGGCATTTAGCACAAAATGTTAGCTGTTACTATTAACTAATTTAAGAGGCAGAAAGATGACATGGTAAAGAGAGAGGAGGATTTAGAGCTCAACTCTAGCCTCCCTTACTAGCTTATGTGATACTGAGCGAATCAATTGACCTCTGTCTGCTTCAGTTTCCTCACCTGTAAAATGGAACTGATAATAGTAGTATCTACCTCATTGGTTGGTGTTTGAGGAACAGAAAAGAAGTCAATGTCGGTGGATTGAAAAGCCAAGGCCTAAGAAAACTGTCCCGGCAGAAGGGGGCAGGTGTAAAGGCCCTTGAATACCACATGTGATTTCATGGCTGAGTAGGAGATAATTGAGGTGGAGAGAAAACTGAGACTGAGAGGCTTAGTGCAAGAATTAGGTATGAAGTGATGAAGTGAAAAGATGAACCTGTACCAGGTCAGTGTCAGAAGACAGAAGGGGGCTTAACATGTTAAAAAGGGAATTTGGGCAAGCTTCGGCTACAGATTGGGCATTGTTGGTGAGAGGCAGTGAGGAGTCAAGGAGGGAGCCTGAGTAACAGAGAACGTGGATCCTGGACAAAATAGGGAAGTTTTGGAGTAGAGTAGTGTTTTGAGGGAAAGACATGGAGTTGGACATGTTGAGCTTAAGAGTTCTAGGGTACACACAGTTTAAGGTGTCCAATAGGCAGTTAGAGATGTGAGTCTGGAGGTTATGGGAGAGGTTAGATCTGGAATAAGTTGAATAGTTGAGAGATAAGATTATCAAGTGAAGGAGAAGAGAAAAGAGCCTAAGACAGAGCCCTGGGGGACAGTTACTTTTAAAGATGATCCCTGGCTCTCTGTTGTTATTTGCTTGCATTTTGTTTTCTTTCTCAGTTTTTCTTTTCCTTCCTTCCTGATCTGATTTTTCTTATGCAGCAAGATAACTGTTTAAATATGTATACATATATTGGATTTAACATGTATTTCAACATATGTAACATGTTTTGGACTACCTGCCAGCTAGAGGAGGGGTGGGGAAAGGTGGGGAAAATTTGAAACAAAAAGTTTTGCAAAGGTCAATGTTGGAAAAATTACCCATGCATATGTTTTGTAAATAAATACTTTTTTTTTAAAGAGGGAAAAAGAGTGAGTTAATTATAAAGTTGTTGAAGGATTGCCTTGCCAACCTAAGAGCCCAGTTGAAATTCTGTAACATAAACTGGTAGGGAATCCAATCAGCCCAGTTTCATGATTTTCTCTAACTTTATTCAGTAGCAAGTAAGTAGAAACAAAGGCAGTAGATAGTGGAAATGTACCAAGACTAACATGTGACAAGGCAAAATCAGCAAGAGGCTAAGAGGTCATGAAGCTCATGAGAAGTAGACAATGTAAAGTTGAACTAGTTCATCAAGGTGTGAAGGTGGGGATAGAGAGAGGATAGTCAGTCCAGTGGTGATGGCTTAAGAAAGAACTCTAAGGTCAAGCGTTTGGAGGTCACAGTGAGGAAGAAGAACAGAGTCGAGTTGTTAAACAGATGCTGTTGTAAAGTTCAAGTGAGTTACTATGTCGGAAGAGCAAGGCAAATCTTAAAGTGCTCTTTAAATGTGAGATATTATTATTATTAATTAGGGAGAAAAGACGTTTTAAAATGCTGGGAATAATTTGAGGCACCAAGCTGGGGGTAATGAAATGTTAGACCTGCTTATAATTCAGGCTAACTATTTAAAGACAGATATTTGAAAGGATTGTCACATGGTGTAAAATCCAAGTCAGATGCAATTTGGAAATAGGAGTTAAGTGCACTTTTGAGCACTTAGATGGTGAAGGTCGGTATGGAGAGAATTCAGAACAGATTAATTATACCATGACAATATATGAGCAAATCGCTAAGGCTGCAATAAAAGCTTGGGGCGTCCTCCCTGGACAGAAAGATCGGGGAGAGGCTTTCACTAAAATAGAGCAAGGTCCGAGTGAACCTTTTGCAGATTTTGTGGGATGTTTGCAAACTGCTGTCAAAAGAACTATTGGAGAAAATGCAGCTACAGAAATAATGACCAGACATCTGGCTAAGGAAAATGCCAATGGGGATTAGACAAAGATGCTCCTTTAGAGGAGATCATAAGATGCTGTGCTACAGTGGGAACAAATGCTTTTTACACCCGGACTATGATGAACGTGGAAAGACAGGGTCCCTCCTGGCAAAGGACTTCTAGAGAAACTCGGCGATGTTTTCAATGTGGAAAAATTGCACATCTAAGAGCTCAGTGTAGGTATGGAGATACAGTGAGAAGACAAGGTGAGAGAAGACCTAAAACTCCATGTCCAAAATGTCATAAGGGTCTCCACTGGGCCTCCGAATGTAGATTGACCCAGGGAAATGACAGGCGGGGCCCAGCTTCAGCCCCCCAAGTGGGGCATGATGGCAGCCGAGGTTACATCCAGAGAATTTTAAGACATGATCAATCAGCCAAAAGGCAATCAGATGGAAGAAAGGGATTGAAATTAGGAAAAATAGAGTAGTGTATAATAGAGACTACTAAGCTCTCCCTGGAGAAGTGAAATCTGTTCCTGTTGAGCCTATGGATCCTTTGCCTCCAGGCACAGTAGGCTTGACCATTTCACCTTCTGAGAGTGCCTACAAAACAGTGTCCCTCCATACACTGATGTGGGAAACTGGAGAACGTGTAGCTAATATCCCAGTCACTAACACAGGTAGACAACGTGTGATTTATCAACCAGGAGAAGTAGTAGCATCAGGCTTATTGTTATGTACCCCTAATAAGCAACCTGGTGATAGTTGCCCAGATTCTGACTCCAATGAAAAAATCCAGGAATATATTGGACGGCAGTGGTGACAGCTGACCGACCTATGCTTACTATTTATATAAACGGAATACCATTTCAAGGATTGGTAGACACAGGTGCAGATTGTACAGTTATTAGAGGTGCCAATTGGCCCAATCACTGGCCAAAGATTGAGGCAGACACCTACATGTCTGGGGTAGAAGGATCAATAGCAGCAAAAGTTAGTGCTAGACCTTTGAGATGGACATTTGAAGGAGAAACAGGAGTTTTTACTCCTTTTGTGGTTGAAAAAATCCCCATCAATCTGTGGGGAAGAGACATTTTACAGCAGATAGGATTACAAGTAAGTACTTCGGCTTTTTAGGCAGGGCTGCTGTTGAAGGCCTACCTGCACTTTCACCAGTTCCTATTCAGTGGAAGACTGATTCACCAGTGTGGGTAGAACAATGGCCCTTAAGAAGTGATAAAATTCAGGCCTTATTAGACATAGTGAACAAACAACTTGACCAAGGACACTTGTGGCCTTCTCTAAGTCCTTGGGATTCCCCAGTATTTGTGGTGAAAAAGAAATCTGGAAAATGGAGGATGATAACTTATCTAAGAAGAGTAAATGAACAGATGGAAACTATGGGAACCCTTCAGCCTGGACTTCCATCTCCTACTCAGTTGCCAAGAGAATGGCTCTATGGGTTATAGACATTAAGGATTGTTTCTATTTTATCCCTCTAGATAAGGAAGATATGAAAAGATTTGCTTTTTCAGTGCCTAGTGTTAATTTGGCTGAGCCTTATAAAAGATATGAATGGACAGTTTTGCCACAGGGAATGAAAAACAGCCCTACTATGTGCCAAATGTATGTTGCTGCTGCTATTGCTCCAGTAAGAAAAGCTTTTCCAAAAGTAATATTGCTACATTATATGGATGATATTTTGGGATGTGCACCTGAGGAACAAATGTTAGAAGAATGTCTATAAAAGACCATGGAAACACTAAAGTACTACAAACTGCATATAGCTACAGAAAAAATTCAAAGACATGCTCCTTTTCAATATTTAGGATATGAAGTATATCCTAAGACACTCACAGTACAAAAGCTTTCTTTAAGAACGGAGAAGTTGAATACCTTAAATGATTTTCAAAAATTATATCCAATGGATGCTTCCAGTGTTAGGCTTAACTACCAATCAACTACAACCTCTATATGACATTTTAAGGGGAGACAGTGCTTTAAATTCACCATGCCAGCTTACAAAAGAAGCACAAGAAGCTTTGAGAGAAGTTGAACTGGCTTTATCCAATGTGGTTGAAAGAGTCATTCAAAAACCCTTGGAAATATCAGTTTTTGCTACAAAAGAGGCACCCACAGCAGTCCTTCATCAAGGAGACAGTGTGATAGAGGGTGAACCTCCCAGCACAACCAGAACAAAGCCTTACTTCTTACCCAGTGCTTGTGGCTAGGATTTTATTAAAGGCCATTAAAAGAGTAATACAATTATCTGGAATAAGTCCTGAAAAATATACACATTCTATACTAACGCACAAATTAATGTATACTGTGAGACCATCCCAGAATGGCAAATTTTATTGGCCGCAGCTCCAAATTTTGCACATGGATCTCCATTAAAGATAACCCGGCTACTACATAATTGGCAATGGATTTTTGAAGAAAGGGTTTCTAAGGTTCCTCTTAAAGGACCAACAATCTTTACAGATGCCTTCAAAGAAAATATTTGTGTTGTATACTCGCATGATTTAACCATAAGAAGAGTTTTGTCTGGATGAGACTTGAGGCTGCTCTCTGCAGGAAGGGAAGTCGGCTCTCTACAGGAAGAAGAATCTGTCCGAGAGATTTGAGTTGACACAGCAGATCTCCTCCCAGAGAGTGATCGTCAGCTTCTGGAGACAACAGTACGTTACAACATGGTAAAGAGATGCATTTAGTTTTGCTTGATTGCAACTAGGATTAGCTATAGAACTTTCAGAGAGGAAATCCTCCAAGTCCTGGGAGCTGTTCAGAAGCAGACATTGCCTCTGAAAGAAGGCTTCCTCTTCTTCCTGGTTCCAAGTTTCATTCAGGCTGCTTAGGGAAAGATTGGGTTAGATGGCTTCTGAGGTTCCTTCTTAAGTCAAGATTCTCTAATTCTTTGAGATGTTCTATTTATCTTGATCCACTACACCTCACAACTCACTATGGAGTCAGGAGTGACAATCACTAGGCATGAAAAACAGACTTTCCAATGCTAGTCTGTGGAAGTGACCCTGAATTTAGCAAATCTTTCTTATGGGTCCCCTCCTTTTTTTTTTTTTTTTAAACTTTATTTTATATTTTTCTTAATGGTATTTTATTTTTCAAGTTGCTAGATGGTACAATAGATAGAGCACCAGCCCCAAATTCAGGAGGACCTGAGTTCAAAAGCAGACTTTAGACACGTTTCCTAGCTATGTGATCCTAGGCAAGTCACTTAATCCCAACTTCCTCAAAAACAGGCAAACAAATGATATTTTATTTTTCCAATTACATTTAAAGATAGTTTTCAACATTCATTTTTGTAAGATTTTGAGTTCCAAATTTTCTTTTCTCCCTCCCTTGCCTCCCTTCCCCAAGACAGCAAGTAATCTCATTTTAACCATATTTTCATATTAGTTGTGAAAGAAAAATTAGAACAAAAGGGAAAAACCACAAGAAAGAAAAGCTAGCAAACAAACAAAAATTGGTGAAATAGTATGCTTCCATCTGCATTCAGTCTCCATAGTTCTTTCTGGATGCAGATGGCATTTTCCACCCCAAGTTTGTTGGAATTGTTTTGGATCACTGTATTGCTGAGAAGAGCTGGATCCCTTCCTGTCTAAGTCTCACTGTCACAATCCTCTGTTCCCTTCAAACTACATATGTTGTGAACCTCAGGCTGGTCCAATGGTTTAGACTTGGAAACAGAATGAAATAACTATTAGACCATATAACATTTAACAAAAAAGACTTTCTTAATAACATGAAAAGAATATTTTTGGGATGACAGATCTTAGAGGTCTTCAAAACTCTCATTTTATAGATTTCAAAACTGAGCCATGCAAAAATTATTTGACTTGCCCAGGATCACACAGCTAAGTTTCTTAGGCAAGATTCAAATCCTGTCTTTCTCTCTCTGGGCCTATTACTATGCCTAGAACATTACACTGCATGGATAGAATATTGATTCAAGTGGTTATATTCCTTTTGCCTTTGCAGAAGGGTGAGTTGAGACAGAAGAGCCTGGATTCCCTCAAACTGATATCTTAGGCATCCAGGAAGTTGTGTTATTGATTTCATCCATAGTCTCCTGGATTAATCTCATTTCAAGATAGTTTTCTTGCCTTTTTTTCCCTCTTTCTTTTCCTTTTTTCTTTCTTTCCCTCTTTCTTTTCCTTCTTTCTTTCTTTCCTTCTTTCTTTCTTTCTTTCTTTCTTTCTTTCTTTCTTTCTTTCTTTCTTTCTTTCTTTCTTTCTTTCTTTCTTTCTTTCTTTCTTTCTTTCTTTCTTTCTTTCTTTCTTTCTTTCTTTCTTTCTTTCTTTCTTTCTTTCCTTCCTTCCTTCCTTCCTTCCTTCCTTCCTTCCTTCCTTCCTTCCTTCCTTCCTTCCTTCCTTCCTTCCTTCCTTCTTTCTTCTTCTTTCTTTCTTTCTTTCTTTCTTTCTTTCTTTCTTTCTTTCTTTCTTTCTTTCTTTCTTTCTTTCTTTCTTTCTTTCTTTCTTTCTTTCTTTCTTTCTTTTCCTTCCTTCCTCCTTCCTTCCTTCCTTCCTTCCTTCCTTCCTTCCTTCCTTCTTCCTTCTTTCTTTCTTTCTTTCTTTCTTTCTTTCTTTCTTTCTTTCTTTCTTTCTTTCTTTCTTTCTTTCTTTCTTTCTTTCTTTCTTTCTTTCTTTCTTTCTTTCTTTCTTCTTTCTCCCTCTCTCTCTCTCTTTCTCTCTCTCTCTCTTCCTTCCTTCCTTCCTTCCTTCCTTCCTTCCTTCCTCCCTCCCTCCCTCTCTCTCTCTCTTTCTTTCTTTCTTTCTTTCTTTCTTTCTTTCTTTCTTTCTTTCTTTCTTTCTTTCTTTCTTTCTTTCTTTCTTTCTTTCTTTCTTTCTTTCTTTCTTTCTTCTTTCTTTCTTTTTTTTTTTTTATCATGAGGCAATTAAGGTTAAGTGACTTGCCCAGAGAGATACAGAGTTTTTTGTTGCCTTTTAAAAAAGAAATCTAGCTTAGCCTGCATGGCAGGGACTTTAGTTTCTGATTCTCTTCCTCCAACATAACTGTCGACATCATCTTTCTCTTGCACAGATTTGATTCTGCCATTTTCTCTGTTCAGCATCCTTTAGTGTCTCCCAATTGCTCTTGGGAAAAAGTCTAAACTCCTTAGCTTAGAATCTTTCTTAGATTAGATTTTCCTTATATGACCAGATATGACCATATCACTTCCCTATTTCAACAAACTCCAAACTTTGTGGTCTACAGGCTAAAATATAAATTCTCCTATTTAGCTTTTAAACCTCTTCTCAACATTGCTCCAATATGTCTTTCTAACATTATTGGAAATTATTCCCCTCATACTCTGTAATCCATGGACTTTTTTCTTTTCCTGAGCTAATCTACTTCCATGCTTGTTTAGAATAGCATACATTTTTTATTTTATAAAATTCTTCTTTTCCTCCAATATGTAGCCTTTCCTGATCTCCTGACTGCTAGTTCTCTCTCCTCAAACTAAATAATATTTAACTACTCTGCATTTATTTTCTTTATATCCATTCTGAATATACTTACATATGTCCTTATTGTCTCCTTCATTAGAAGTAAACTTCTTGTGAGAAGGGATTGTTTGATTATTTGTATCTGTTTTCCCAGGGATACAATATGTAACCCACAGTAGATGCTTAATAAGTGTTTGTTGCTTGCTTGCTTGTTGAAGACAAGTAGTCATCAGCAGTGAATTAGTTTTTTAAATTGTTTCAGAGGACTAACATAAAGAGTATACAATCTAGTGTAAAGTTCCAGAGCCCTAAAAGATCAGAGATTTCCTTTTGGCCAGCCTGTGGGAAGAGTTGCTCTGAGATATACAGGAAATAAAACCAAATGGTGACTATTCAAGAAGAAACTTCCAAGGACCTGGAAAAACAAGCCTGAAAGGCTGGAGAAATGCAGCTATTCTCATTTGTAGAACTGAGATCTGTACACTACACTTTCTAGGGTGAGGTTATCTGTCTATAAAACAAAGAAACTTCCCTTCTTCTCAGTGTCCAGAACTGAAAAAAAAAGGGTGTTCAATTTTCAAAGAGAAATTTCTAGACACAAGAAATATACTGTGCATATATCTTGGCAAATCCTTAGGAAGTTTGACCCCTGGCACTCTTGCAGGCTTGTGTATGAGTAACACATAGCACTTTAGGGAAGTAGGGATTAATTCAGGAACAGTTGGAACAAAGAGAGCCTGGAAAATTCCTTCCATGGAAAGAATATGTTCCTCCTTCCACGGTCACTATCCTATTCCACCCCCAATATACATGCAAAGAGTAGAGAAGATCCTTAGAAAAAATCATGAAAGTAATGTGCTTATTTTCTTTTATTGTTTTTTTAAATTCACAGTACCACATTCTTGATCATTTAGATGCCTCAGGATACAAGTTAAAATGAAAACATCCACTGAAAATCAAACAAAAGTAATTAAAAAACATGCATGCTAATTAGCAACTTTGAGGTGCCATTTCCCCTAGGATGGCCATCAGAGAATAACAGTCACAACAGAATTAGAAGGATGGCTGTAATCCAGAAACTATCTAGACCTGCTGGGTCAGGACAGGCAATCAGAAAATATTCAAAAACTGGATCTGTATAGCCCAGTGACCTAAGATTCCAAAAGGAAAGTTGTTGATTTTAAAAAATTACTCTTTTAAGATGAAGCACAAAATTCAAGAAAGAAACAGGAATGGGATCATCATGAATCGAAAAAGAGGCCATAACTAAGGAGACTGATGTGACTGCACAGGGAGCTCATATTTTAAATGGACCATGATGAAAGATAAAGGAAAGATACTTAACCAAGGATAAAAATGTGAGGGTAGTTTGGAACTGTGAGAGTGATGTTCAGAAAGCTCAAAGGCCAGAATTGATGGGGGTTGAGGTCCCTTTAAAAGAACACCCCCTTCCCCTTTCCTCCCCCCCCCCAGCCCATGGCTGACCTTTGATTTACAAATCCTGGTCATTGGGCCTGTCCCAGCCCCCACCGGATCTGAGCCAACTTGAGACACCATCCACAAGCCCTTTTAAGTATAAAAGAGCCAAACTGGAGCTCTCTCTTTGCAGGAGCCCTTCCCGCCAAACATGATATCCTTCTGGCCATGTAAGGGTTCCTGTCCGCCCAGCGACCACCTCTGGTCCTGGCGTCTTTCTACCTTTGCCCTTACTTCTAAACCCTACAATAAACCTTTTTATCAATCTAGGTTTTCAGGCCTGTAAATTCCTTTTACAGGAGACTCTGCACCGCCATGCGACTATCTTTGCATCGACCTAAATAGGGGGTTCCCCTTCCCTAACTCTCTTCAGAATGAGTTGAGGCTTATAAAAACTTCTAAGGACAACAAAAAACTTAAAAAAAAATGTTCCATTTTAGGGAAAGAAAAATAAGAAAATGAAAGGTCCATTATCCAGGTAACATATAAAAAAGCAAAACATATATCCCTTCAGTCCAGGACAATTATCCTCTAGTTGGAAAGACTGATCAAGCTTGATTGAGAAGGAAATGAAGTTCAAGACAAGTGGAGCATCTATCGGCATTTTACTACAGAAATTCCAGTGACAATATATGCAGCACAGGATGAAGGGGTATGTCAGACTTAGAATAACTTTAAATAAGTTTGTCTCCTTTCCCAGGTGAATTATATTTCAGGTAACAAAGATCTAGGAGATGTGCTAACCTAACTGCTACTTGTGATCTTTAAGCTTGCAAGGAAAATGAGAAAGGTGTTAGAAGACTGGAGACGTGAAAATGCTGTTCTGATTTTGAGAGAAGGGAGGAAATAAGCATCCAGAATAAAATATAGACTCTTCAGCCAACACTGAAGGCCCTCAATAATATGGCTCTCACCTAGCTTGGCAGCCTTATTTTCCCTTACGCTTGCTTAATTCAGATTACCTAACTTTAATGGTTCAGTTCAAATACCATCGCCAACATCTCCCAACATTGCCAACAAGCTTCCTACATCTTGCAATTACCTTGTATGTTTAAACTTATTTTTTTGTTTATTTTGCATAAAATTACATATATTTATATAAAATTGTATATTATATATATATATATATATATATATATATATATATATATATATATATATAAATAAAAACTCAGAACTCAAGCTACACATTTGCCTAAGCAATGAATAGTACAATTCTTAGTGTTCTATGTCTGTGTGAAGTGTAAGTGTAAAATTCATAAAACTCTGGCAAAGGAGAGATCTTGGTCTTCTGGTTTATACCTTTGACAGAACATATGAGGTTCTAGACTCCTTATTGGGAGAGCACCTGGGAAAAAGCAGACATGGAAAGGTTTCAATGCCCTAACCATGTCCTTATTCCCAGTTTGCTCTTGATTCTGTTTTTCTGTCTCCATGTTTTTCTCACTATCTCATTCTCCCAGTAGATTTTGCTTATTCTCTATATTGTTTGGTAAGTTATAATATGTATTATCTTTCTGATTTCTATCTGCTATTAGCCATTAGAATAAATAGGTTTATTCATTGTGTGTGACAGTCTTTATGTAATTTGGTGAGAAGAAAATTAAGCCTTCTGAAATAGAATGGAGCACTACTTTCCAGTTAAGAGATAATGACCAATAGCACAGTTTGAACCTAAAAATTATTTTCCCCAGGCTAACAATATTTAAGGGGGACAGTAAATATAATTTCAGTCTAGTATCTTCTCTCTAGAAGAGTGAACTAGTCTTATGGCCTGAATTTCTTGCTTCCCTCCAGCCAGGAATCAAAGTTTCTTTTGGAGAAGATTGAGTGGAGGAAAGTCTAGAAGATATTGATTTACTCTTTTCTTCAGGCCACATGTAGGTAAAACCATGTGGTCACACACATAACCTATAAAGGAATCAATGTACTTGATATTTTCATTGATTCTACTAATAGAGTGGCAGGTCCTTGAAAGTAGGAACTTCCATTTTTGTTTTAGTGTCTTTCAGCCCCTAACACAGAATCTGGTATACAGTGATTGCTTAATAAATTGCTAACCAGAGAATTCTACTACAGCTTAGGCTATACCTGAACCTAGAAAATGCCCTTCTATATAAACTATGGCGACAACAAAAGCTTCAGAAGGTCAGGTAAGAGTGAATGGGACCATTCTGGGTATCTCACATTATGATTTTTAAAAAATCTCCTGAGCATTTCATCAACTTTGAATTAGCTGATCAGTCATAATAACATTAAAAATAATAAAGCTAGTATTGATATGACATTTCAAGGAATACAAAGAATTTTACAGATCTCATTTGATCCTAACCACCATGAGAAGTAAGTGCTATTATTCTGATTTTACACATAAGAAAACTGAGGCAAATATCCCCAGATATAATATGTATCTGAGGACACATTTAAATTCCCGATTTCCTGATTCCCAGTCCAGTCCTCTATTCGCCATGCACCTATTAAGTACCTACTTTGTGTCAGACACTGTGCTAGACCCCAGGAATACAAAGACAAAATAAATAATAACCTGAATCCATCTTTGCTCTCAAGAAGCTTATATCAAGACCTCATAGGTGAGTGAGTTTTCACCTCACCTTTCCTGGAGCACAAACCTCCACAATTGGCTTCTCCACATCCAATTTCTGCCATCATTCCTATCTTCATCCTCTTCCCTTAACCTTGGACTCTCATCTTTGGCCTCCTATTAAGAAGGAGCTTTTTGTCTTTTTGTCTCACCCAGAACCCTTTTGGGCCATCACTCCATACCCCTCCCCTTCCATATTTTAATTGCCCCCATTAGAAGAGAAGCTCTTTGGGAATAGGGACTGGGGCTGTCTCACCGGTATTTAGCACAGTGCTTGGCGCACTGTGATCACTTAATAAATGTTCTCTGTCTCTCTTATCTCAACCTATGACATCCATCTATCATCTATCTCTACCATAGGTATCTATCTCTATCCATCACATCTAGTTTTCATCTCTATCATGTCTATATCTATTATATGTTTCATTCTATCCTTGTATCCCTCCATCTATCTACCCATTTGCCTATAACTGTCTCTTTCTTGTCTCTATTATATCTTTTGGATGAAACAACACATACACAATTAAGTAAATATATATTTATTTGTATACAAAATGTATTTTATGTAAAAATAAACCCCTAGAAAATTTATATGTAAAGATACATATTTATATATAATTTGTGTACATGTTCTATGTATATACATACTTATATACACACATGTGTGTATGTTATATAAATAAATACACAGACACACACACATATATGGAGACACAGAGAGATTGAGAATATATATAAGGTAAATACCAAATGGTAGGTTCTTTATGTGATTTTAATCCAGAAAACTTTTGTGGCCAGGTATGGATTGGACTAGACCACAGGCTCTTGGACTTTTCCACTTGTGATTCTTTTTCACCAAGAAATGTTCATACAACCCTGGTTATGCAGATATATACAATAGATATACAAATCAAACATTTACCAATAATAAGTTATAACTTTATAACTTCCACATTCAGTTTGACTTACATGTGGAGTCATGAACCATAGTTTAAAAAACTGGGGACTAAACTGCCTCTAAAGTTTGTTCCTTGAAATCTTGAGATTCTGGGATTTTTCTCTCCAAAATCTAATACCATTTACAGTAATCCTGCTGCTGACTTCAGTCAGACTTGATGTTCTCAAACTCAGAGCTTGCTTTTTTTTCCCCAGAATTATCACCAGGTTTTCTAATTTTGACCTTTGGACTGGTTTTTATTTGCCTCTGAAACTGAGCACACTTACCCTTATGTATGTTTGTTGACTCTCTCCCATCTGTTAATGGTCCATTAATCTTTACTGATCCTCTCCCTTCTCCATAGGTGTGGAGGCAAAACAATAACCATATACCTGCCGATAAACTGAGTAGGTGTGAACTGTGTGAAAAAGCCAGGACACAGATATCAGTGATAAGAAAATCAGATGACTTCCTTAATATATCTACATCTCTGTCTCTCCAAACTTATTTAGAATTCTTACAAGATAATGTATTCTTGATCCTTTTTTTTAAAATAACAGAATATTAGATGAGTAGAAGCTCAGAGATCACATAATCCAACATGTAATTGAATAAAATCCCTTGTATAACATTTCCTTCCAATCTCTGCTTTGAAGATTTCTACTGAGGAGAAACCCCTTCCCCTACAAACAGATTTGTCCCTCTTAGGGCAATCTACTGCACAATACAAGAGTTCTGTCTGTGAGGGAGGCTTTGTTTATTCTTTCTGATTTAGTAAATAAAATGCCCCTTTACTATCCCACCTAATTCTGCTAATTTTTTTTGTTTTATTGAGGTGCACAGCTCCAGTTTATGATGCTCCTTGCCTTCCTTCTCTTTCCCAAACAGTTTTCTCAGAGACCTTCTCGTGATCCCATATTCAATTCCAGAGGATTTCAGCTTCAGCTACTTCCCAGTGGCCTAAGCTGTGGGCTAAGTCCTTGCTTTTTCCTCCCCTCACCATATCCCTTGGAGGAGCAGAGGGTCTGAGCTCACCCGATGCAAGGGACTGGCTTTCCTGTTCCTCCAGCATTTTACTTTTGCCATGTGATTTTTCTTCTTGAGACTGAGCTGGGGAAAGGTAAGGGACCAATTGGCCAAGATGGAGGCAGAATGAGAAATCCTCCCTTCACCTACTATGGCAGACCATGTGTTTCCTCTTTTCTTCTCCTGACGATATGGGGAATAATATTAAATATAAATGATTTATATAAAATGGCTTGTACAAAAAGCTGCTGAAAGAAGATATGGAAAAGAGAAGACAAACCATAATGGGGAACTTAGGGAGAGTGAGATAATCAGAGGGTATGGAAAAGATTGAGGGGGGACAACTGCCTATCCCATTCCTACATCCCACAGGGCATCCATGGCAGGGAGGGAAGACCTTCCTGAGGTCTACAAAAGCCAAGGGAAGAGTTGGTCATTTTAGGGAAGACTTCGGCAGAGCAGAACACATCCCAGAATCAAACACTCAGGAGATCATTAACCCAAATCCATTCCTCTCTATTAAATCTCTATCCATTGGTCAACTAAGAGGCATAGTGGAAACAGCAATGATCTGAGGACCTGGATTCAAATCCTGACTGATCACTAACAGCTCTATCTGTAAAGCAAGGCATTTGAATGAGATGGAACACCTTCCAGCTTGAGATCTATGATTGATCTCTCATTCAAAGATTTCTAGTAAGAAGTAATTATGGAATTGATCTATTCTACAAATCTAAGCTGTAATCTGTTGGATGGGAACTTTGTCGGCTCTCTTCTGCTTGAGTGTGACCATTCAGGCCTTGATTCCCAGAGCTATTGTAAAAAATTAATCTATCCAGTGACATGAGAAGATTGACCTGAACAAAGCAAGAGTTTCCTTTAAACACGACAGAATGAATTGAGCATTGAATTGGAACTCTCGCAATGGCCAGCAACAATTACCATTTTAGGGAAACCTGGGGAGTTGAAGATGTGGTTCTGGTATAAACTTCCCAAATAAAAGGAAACAGTAGTCTCAGGCTTTGGGGAACGGGCTTAGGCATTCACCTGGTTTTCTGGTGACCCCTCATTTTCTTCATAGAGAACTAGAGTTGACTTTTTATGGATCTGTGTTTACCATCATTGCCCCTTACCATCAATTCCCAACTAATTGGTCTCATTGGATTCTAGCACAGATATTGAGATGCCCTGGATTTCCCCTATGTCTCTAAGCCTGAGTTGCCTCCCTTTCCCTGCATATTAAGGGGCGTGATGTCACCCAGCAGCTACAAATGGACCATCAAGGACTCATTCTTGCATCAGTTATGGAGCTCCCCCATCTCAGCTCCTTCTCTGCCTGTTCACAAAGCACACACATCTTCCTTCATCGGATGTGAGCACAAACCAAGCTGTTAGTTAAGGATAACATTAGCAGTTTTGATGCAGTTGACCAAAGCCCTGACTGGGCATGTGCCAGTCCCTCAGGCTTTGATATTTAAAGGGGCAGACCCCGGCTGCTGTATCTTTTGGACTGATGATGTGACACAGTAACAAAACTCCACTGAGAAGATCAAGACAATTTCACTCACTTTTCAGGAAGAAAGAGCCCTGAAGTTTATTGTGGATGAAGGGACGAGAAGCCAGGGGCCAGCAAATGAAGTGGGACTGAATGTGGATGCTTTGAGACAAGCCAGTATATCTTCCCAAAGGGCCTCAGCAATGAACTCTGCTCTCTCAACATGAATCCTTCTCCCATGCTAAGGCATCTCTCCTGTCCAGCTCAGGACAGCAACTGCACCAAGATTATGGCCTCCATCAGTGAATGGAACAACACAGAAGTCGATGCCTACCATCTGGTCGACCTTCCTCCCATCACCCCCACGGTAAGTCAGGGCACGGAATCACTTTTTGGACCCATTAGTCCAAGCTATCTGGGAGGCAGACGGCACTTGCGTCTTCCACACCCCTCACCTCCATTCTACATCTTAGCCTGCCAGGAAAACAGTTTCATGAACAGATAGATCAGAGGGTGAGAAGAGATGGGCATTAAAGTTCAATGATGCGTTAAGAGAACTATTCTTTGTCGAATCCGCCATTTCAGAAAAGAGCAGAGAATCCCTAGAGCCCAGCATGAAAATGGTGAATTGGAATTCCCCCATGACATTTTTGAGAGAAGATTGGGAGATTTTTGGTGAAGGGAGAGCCCAAATATCCAAACTCAGTACTGAGTTTGCTAGACCCCAAACTAGAACCCCAGTTCTTCTTTTAAGCTATCATTGAGTTTTATTGGTGTGTTAGAGTCCTTTCCCAGTATCTTTTAATACCTTATTAAAGGAAAGAGGTCAAGATGACCATCACTACTTGACTTTAAATGCCCCCAAAGTCATGGCGATGTTGGAAGTGTTATTAGACTGCACCAAGATTTTTGGGACACCATGGACAGGGGCTTCAACCCTAGCTCCTCTATTATACTAAGCACATCACTTGAGTTCACCTTAATTCTATTGCTGTCTAGTCCTGTCATCTCTGCTTCTATGATAGATTTAGAACCTTGGAAAGAACTTTAGAGATGCTCTAATTCAATCCTTACACTTTTCAGATGAGGAAATTGAAGTCCTCTCTAAGGCCATATAAATAGCCAGGGGCAAAGCCAGGGTTGAATCAGGTCCCCCAACTCCAGATGCAGAATTTTTCCCACTGCTCAATAAGGGAACAGGGGGAGGTAGGGCATTCTAGATAAAGGAAGATGTGAACAAAGGCAAAGGCAGGAAAGCACATGATCTCAATGACCCTCATTGTAGCATTTATCAAGTGCTTACTCTGCATCAGACACTCTGCTAAGTGCCAGGGGTACAGAGAAAGGTAAAAATACGGTCCTGAGCTTGAGAGACTATGTTCTAAAGAGGGAGACAACATACAAATAACTGAATATACAAGAGAGGGCCAGATATGTACAACAGGGAGATGATTTCAGAGGATAAAGCACTACAGCTAGAGAGGTGGGTAAGGAGGAGAGATAGAGACAATCAGAGTCAAAGAGAGATGAGGAAAGACAGAGAAAGACAGAATCAAGAACCAGCCAGACAATAAGACAGACAAAGAGATGGGAAGAGATCAGGACAAAGAGACAGAGATAGGGAGACCCAGAGAAAGTTATAGAGATAGAGATAATCCTAGATGTTGAAAGACAGAGACGGAGAAAGAGAGAGAGAAATAAGGAGAGACAGAAAGATGAGAGAGAGAAATAAGGAGAGACAGAAAGATGAAGAGAGAGACAAAGAGAATAAGATATGGGGGAGAAAGGGAGATGAAGGGGGGGAGAGAGCACAGAGGTGAAGAAAAAGGAGGAGGAAGAGGAGAGAAAGAGAAAAAGACAAACAAAGAGGGAAAGAACAAGGTAGGGAGAGAGATAGAGAGAAAGACAAGAAGGGAGAGAAAGAAGGAGGGAGGGAGATACACAGGCAAGGAGGGGGAAAAAGAAAGAAAAAGAATAAGAGAGAGAGAAATAAGGAGACATAGAAAGATAAAGAAAGACAGAGAGAATGAGAGACATGGGTGGGGGAGAAAGGGAGATAGAGAGAAAGAGAAAGAGTAGAGGAGAAGAAAAAAGAGGAGGAAGAGGGGAGAGAGAGAAAGAAAGACAGACACACAAGAAGAGAGGGGAGGAGGGGGAAAGAGGGAAAAGAGAGATAGAGGTAGAAAGACAGGGAAGGATGGAGATAGGGAAGGAGGGAGAGACAGACAGACAAGGAGGGAGGGAGACACAAAGTGTGAGTGACAGAGAGACAGAGACAAAGGCAGAGATAGAGACAGAGAGACAGAGACAGAGAAAGACACACACACACACACACACACATACACACACACACACACACACACACACACACACACAGCCAGGAAGTAGAGGGGAGGAGGGAGAACGTTCCAGGCATGAGGGACAGTCAGTGAAAAGGCGTGGACAGACTTGGGAGATGAAGTGTCCTGTACTAGGAATAGCCAGTATAACTGGAATGTAAAGTATGTGGAGGAGAATAAAATGAGAGAAGACTGGGAAGGGAGGAGGGGACCAGGTTGTACAAGAATTTTAAAAGCAAATAACAGATTTCCTATTTCCCAGAGCCACCGGACTTCATTGAGATGTGTTGTGATTGTTTGTTTGTGGTGGGGAACAAGGAGAAATGCCCATCTTTGCTGGGGTCAGGAGCAATATAAAATCAACCTTAAAAGGCTGAGTCAAGCTTTCCATGCTACATGATCAGATTGTCGTAGAACTTGCTATGAAAAGAGCAGATATTTTGGGAAGCTAATTCTCCTTTTTGGAAGGCTTGGAGGATAAGGAGAGAAAGGAGGAATGAGGGCGGAGTAGCCGGTGAGTGCTTCTCCGACTCAGTCTTTCCCACTGAAAAATGGAAGGAGAGAGAAGAGAGAAAAGAGAAAGACTTTAGGGAGATTCAGAACCCATATGATGAGGAGGACAAGAAGCTGGAAGGAAGATGATGATAGCATGGACAAGTACAGGTAGAGCAGTGTAGCACACAGAGGTCTGGCCTTGGAGTCCAGAGGATCTGCCCTCAAGTCTCTGCTAAGACATTTAATAACTGGGTCACATGGGTGATATTGAGTCAGTCAACAAGCCATTTTCCAATCCTTACAATGTTTCAGGCTTTATGCTAAGAGCTAAGAATTCAAAGAAAAAAAATAATAAACTAACAAAAAAAGACACATTCTGGTTTTGTTACTACTTGCCTGACTTTTAGGCCAACTACTTAACTTCAATTCAAGTCTCAGTTTCCAGATCTGTAAGATAATGGAGTTGTGCAAGATGGTCTCTTTTAAATCTACAATCCTATGAATTATTATTTTTTCTTTTTAATTATAGCTTTTTATTTACAAAACATATGCATGGGTAATTTTCCAGCATTGACTCTTGCAAAACCTTCTGTTCCAACTTTTCCCCTCCTTCCCCTAGATGGCAGGTAGACCAATACATGCTATGAACTAATTTTTAAGGAGAGTGTGCACATAGTAGGTCAAAACAAGGTCATCCCCTAAAAATGGATGGAAGGAGTGATTCAGAGTGTCCCTCTCCCTGCTTTGGGGGTGGGGAGGACTCCCTGAGATAGCAAAAAGGAAGCTCTGTATGTACAGTCTCCTCCTGCAGGAATGTTCCCGGCAAAAAAGAAATGATGACAATAATAACTGACATTTATGTAGCACTTTAGGGGTTGCCAAATACCTAACCGACATGGTATCATTCAATCCTCACAAGCTCCCAGTGGTGTTCCCTTTGCTTCATGCTGTCATACCCTCTCACTGAGCTTCCCTCTATTCCCAGAGGCCTCGGATCTGGACTACACAGTAGATTGGCTAATTTGGGAAATTAAATATATTTTAACATTTATTGCAACGCACAGAGATTAAGTACTAAATAAGAAAATATGCACGGGGTCAGATTACCTGAATAATCATGAGATAGAGGTTGCCCAAAATTTTTATCCCTTATAGGACTGGCTGATGAAAGCTCCTTATCTCTCTCCAGCTTCCCTCTGTTGGGATAAGAGCTGGACGGTGGTGTTGTTTTGTTTGTTTTTGTTCTTGTTGGTTTGTTTAAATCCAATCACTTCCCAGGACTCTGGCTTCAAGCCAGATGGTGGGGACCACAAACCTCTGCCAGGAGAAGGTCCCCCTCCTCTTCCAAAGTCATAACCCTCCGTCATTCTGTGATCCTAAAACTAGAAAGCAGGGCTCAGAGGGGCCCTATCTCAGCTCCATCATGAATCCATAATACGCCAAGGCTATAGGCAGCTCATTGACCTGTCTTACCCTATTTCCCCACTTATACAATCAGAGGAAGAGTCCCTGCTCTGTAGCACTTTTTGGGATGTGAGTTGGAATCAAATGGCCTGAGAAAAGAATGTACTTTGGAATATGCAAAGTGGCATCTAGGTGTAAAGGATTATCATTAGTGAAGGAAAAAGGTGAGTTGGGTTGGGTTTGCTTCCCCAGGAAAAGGAAAGGGCCGGCTTTTTCCTCAGGCCCAGGCCCAGGCTGGCTTAGCAGATCATAGATCATAGATCTGGGGATGAAAGATCCTAATGAGCCACTTGCTCAGCCTCTCATTGTATGACTGAGGAACCTGACTCAACGTCTCAGCTAGTCAGCGTCAATGGCAACATTGGAACCAGGATCCTCTGACACCAAAACCAGTGGTTTTTCCTGTCTGATATTATTTCCCTTACTAGAAGATGGGAGAAGGCTGTCCAAAGCTCTCCCCTCTCAGAGGACCTTCTCTCTATTCTGGATAGTTCTTGTATCTGGGAGAGACCCAGCTCTCTACATGTTGTTTCTTCCCTTAGAGTGGAAGCCCTTTGAGAGCAGGATCTAACTTTGCCTTTCTTTATATCCCCAGCTCTTAGCTTGACTTAAACTTGCCTTCCTCCTTCTTATCCCCAACTTATTTGGAGATGTGTTATCTGGCTAATGCTGGAGGGAAATGGAGGAGGTCTGGGGATTATTTTGAATTCTTTCATCCTTGATGTAACTTACCTCCTCACTTGGGATGGGATGGGATGGGAACTGGACTGAAGGTAGTATCAAGGATTAGATCTTGAGTCAGAATAACCTAGATTCACTAGAGCCAGAAGAGAGGAGAGAAAGAAGGTGGAGCTTCACTTGGAAACAAAAGTTAATTATTAAAAAGAACAACTTGGATTCAATCCTAGCTCTAACTGGGTAATCCCGGGCAAGACACAAAACTCCAAAATCAGAATTAATCCTTGCACTGTGGTATCCATTTGCCAATGGAGACCTTCAAGTGAAAAATTCCATCGAAACAGATGGGCATCTGCTTTGCAATTCATGAGACGTGTCAGACACATTAGGTGATTTGCCCAGGGTCACACAGTCAGTATGTGTCATCCTGCCTCTGAGGCCAGCTTTCTACCCACTATACCACACTGCCTCCTGATGAAATTAAAAGTACAGTCAAGAAATAATTTAAAGAAGTCCACTTGCCCCTCCTCCCTGGTTTGTTGGGAGATGATGGTTATGCCTTAAAGCTTCATTGGAATGTGAGTTCTTATTAAAGAAGGTAAGTAGGATGTTTTCTTGGGTTTTAGAAAATCTTGGGAGGTCTGAATTATTTTTCTACTTGCAAATTGGAGATTACCTTTCCTCCTTAGAGATCCAATTATTCAAGACTAGCCCTGAGTCTTTCCTAACGTGAGATTTCCAAGCGGCTTAGCTTCTTGAGGTGTCTTTCTCATTTTGAGTCGGCCTACCAGAATTTTTCACGCAAAGCCCTAAGTAAGCAATCTGAGATCAGTAAGACCTGTTTGCCCAGGATACTCAAGACTTCCTTGTTAGCTAGTGGTTTTCCATAGTTACTGGCTCTGGAGTCTTTGCAACTGAAGTCCCAGGGACTTAATTAGAAGTAAGTGGTTGGTTGCTTTCTCAATGGGAGGAGAAGGAAGAAGAGAGAATGAGAGGTGGGAGGGAGAGAATGCAAATCTGAAAAGGAAATTTAATTGTAAGAAATAGTCCCTTATTTAGGAGTACTTGCCAGGCAACAGGTCTCCTTGTATAATGTGTCTCTCCATTTTAGTCTGCATCATTTTCCAGTCTAATTAAAGCATGAAACCATAGGGTAATCTTTGCTTCCAGTAGGAGTTACTGGGGCACAGGGTGCTTTCTGAAGATGAGCTGGCAGAAATGTGCAGAAGGAACCTCTTTCCTTTTCTCTCTTCCACAGATCCCCCACTCCCAGAAAATTAGGCCATCTGCTCTCCCTGGGCAAGTCTCATCACACACACAGTTCAGTCTCACCATGCCTCAATTGCCTTCTCTGCAAAATGAGGGGGTTAGAGAAGATGACCTCTGAGGTCTCTCTCAGCTCTGAGTCTATGAACTTCTGTCTTTTTTTTCTCTCTTCATAGGCAGTGGTATTGCCACCCTACTCCCAGAAAGTCTTCCCCACAGCAGATGTCCCGGACTATGCTCACTATACCATTGGTGCTACCATCTTGGTTGTGGGGTTCACAGGAGTGCTGGGGAATCTACTGGTCATCTACACCTTCTGCAGGTATTTGACGGTGGGCACACAGGGAATGGGGAAGAGTGAACAGAGAACTCTCAAACCAGCCAGATTAGGAGGAAAACTCGTTAAGAACCGGGAATGAAGCTAGCCTGGCCATAGAAATGGCCGACAGGGCTGTTGGGCAGAGAGCTCAGGACAAGTGGTAAAGAGACAAATTCAGGCTTGATACCAGGAGAAACATCCTAGCAGAGGTGCAATGACTAGCAGAGGGAGAGATGTCTTCCAACAAAGGTCGAATGGCCACTCGTTGGATTGATTATAATGGGAATTCTTTTCCAAATGACTAGATGGCCACTGGGATCTTTTCCAATTTGGAAATTCTGTGATTTGGGGTGATACTTAGATGCCTCTGGCCTGTAGCAGGAGATGCTGTGTTTGTTCCTCTAGGTAACAGGAGCATCTTTATTTGCCCTTCTTGGTTTTTGTCTTACACTAAAATTTACTACACATACACACACACACACACATGCACACAAACACACACACACACACACACACACACACACACACACACACATCCTGAACAGCCCTTTCAGTTGTCCCCTCATCCCTCTGTGGGGAATGAGTTTCTTAGCCACTTTGCTCCACACTTGAAGGACAGAGAAGCATTAAGGAACTGAAAGGGTCCTAAGGAGGGCACATTGGATGGGGCAAGAGGGCAGAAATGGGACTATAGAAAGGACCAAAGACAATTTTCTGCCTCCTAATGTTTTTGAAGGCCAGCCCTGGCCTGAATTTGAGAATGAAAGGGATTCTTTCCAGGCCTATCCCATCAGTAACTGAATCAAAGACCTTTAAGCGAAATTTTTCCAAGGTCAGACCTAAGTATTCTAAGAAAGGACTTTAAACTGATCCCCTTTCAAGGTCGGACAGCTGTGCTAGTGATATCTCTGTGAACTGAGCTCTTGGAACTCACTGTTCTGTTTGGCCTTTGAGGGCCTCCATTTTCTGTATTAACTGTGGGAGCCAAGACCTGCCACGCTCCCTCCTCTAGGGAATCCTTTCCTACACTGACTGGTTTGAAACATCACGACTCTGGAGAAGGGAGTGAGGAAATGGAATCATTGATTTAGAAAGGAAAATAATAGCTTGTGACACAGGAGAAAAAGAGATGAATTTGGAGTCCCAGGAGCCAAGTTTGAATCTCACATCTTTTACTTGTTTCCTATGTAAACTTTATTCATACCTCTTTGGTTTTCTCATCTGTAAAGGAGATTAAACTAGGTGACGTCTAAATTTCTTCTAGTTCTAAATTAGCAATCCTTTTAACTTGTATTTATTCATTTTAACATTTGTTTTTAAATTTTGAATTCCAAATTCCTTCCCTCCCTCCCATTCTCACTCATCCACCAAGAAGGCAAGCAATATGATATCAATTATATATGTGAAATCATGCAAAACACTTCCATATTAGCAATTTTTTTTTAAAAAGCAAGAAAAATAAAAGAAGGGAGAAACTTATACTTTAATTTGCACTAAGGGTTCATCAGTTCTCTCTCTGGAAGTGGATAGCATTTTTTCATCATGAGTCCTCTGGAATTTTCTTGGATCATTGTATTGCTCAGTCTTTCATAGTTGATCATCATTACTATATTACTGTTACTGTGCACAAAGATCTCCCAATTCTCACTTTGCATCAACTAACATATGTCTTGCCGTATTTTTCCCTGTCATTTCTTATAGCACAATAGTCCTCCATTAACATCATATATCACGGTTGTTCATCCATTCCCCAATTGATGAACAATCCCTTGATTTCCAATTCTTTGCCACCACAAAAAGAGAGCTGCTATAAGTATTTTTGTCCATATGGGTCATTTTCCTTTGATCTCTTTGGGATACAGATCTAGTAGTGGTATTGCTGGGTCAAAGATTATGTACAGTTTATCTATCTCTTTGGACCTAATTCCAAATTGTTAGACCAAATTGTTACTCCACCAACAGTTCATCAGAGTATCCCCTCCAGCATTTGTTTCTAATAGGTTATTTTTTAACTTGCCTTTCTCTTATCAATTATGATTTAGAACATTTTTTCACATGACTAGAGAGAACCTTGATTTTTGCTTCTGAAAACTGCCTATTTGTATTCTTTGATAATTTATCAATTGGGAAATTGCTCTTATTTTTATAAACTTGACTCAATTCTATACATATATCTGAGAAATGAGATATTTTTCAAATAAACTTGCTATAAATTTTTTTTTTTGACATTACTTCATTGTCTATGGTACCTTTTAGAAAAATGCAGTTTTCCTGATTAACCCTTTTTGTTGCTGTTGTTCACTTATGTCAGTTGTGTCTGACCCTTGGTGATCCCATTTGGAATTTTCTTAGAAAAGATACTGGAGTGAATTGCCATTTCCTTTTTCAGCTCACTATTCTATAGATGAGGAATTGAAGCAATCAGAGTTAAGTGACTTGTCTAGGGTCACACAGCTAGTATTTATCTGAGGCCAGAAAAATGAGTTTTCATGATTCCAAACCTGGTGTTCTATTTTCTGCACCACCTAATTGCTGATTATTCCTTTTAATTAGATCTATTTTTGCTTTTGCTTTTGCTTTATCTAAGATCAGTGTTACCCCTGCATTTTGTTGTTGTTGTTGTTGTTCAGGTGGAGCATGTTAGATTCTGCTCCAGTCTTTTATTTTAACTCTGTATACTTCTTTCTGTTTCTAATGTTTCTCTGGTAAATAACATATCATTGGAATCTGTTTCTAAACCATTCTGCTATCTGCTTGTTTTATGGATTAGCTCATCCCACTCATACAGTTATGATTACCAACAGTGCATTTTCCTCTATCCCATTTTCTTCTGTTTCATCTTCTTTCTCTTTTCATTCTGTCCCTCCTCAAAAGTCTATTTTGCTTCTAAACAGTTTCCTTAATCTGTCCTCCCTTTTAAAATTCGTATCCTCTTTCTTTTCTCCCCTTTGCCTCCTATTTCCCTATTGGATAAGCTAGATTTCTGTACCCAATTGAGTGTGTATAGATATTCTTTCTTCTTTGAATCAATTTTGATGAGAGTGAGATTCAATTGTTGTCCACCCTCACCCTCATTTTCCTTTCCACTGTAAAGAGCAAAAATAAAACTTCCTTGCATGTCTTTTAGATAAGAAAAAATTTCCCATCTATCTCTCCCTCCCCTATTTTTCCAGTACACTCCTTTCTGACCCCTTCATTTTTTTGGAGATTATTGTAATATAATTGACTCATATCCATGCCCTCTATCAATGTAGAATCCTTTTAACTGCCTTTAATAATGACAGTTTCTTAAAAGTTACATGTATCATCTAAATAGAAATGCAAACAATTTAATTTTATTGAGACCTTTATGATTACTCTTTCATGTATATCTTTTTATGTTTCTCTTGGGTCTTGTGTTTGAAGGTAATTTTTTTTTTTTTTATTCAACTCTGCTCTTTTCACCAGAAATGCTTGGAAATCCTCTATATCATTAAAATCCATTTTTGCCCATTAAGAATTATACTCAGTTTCTCTGTGTATGTTATTCTTGGTAATAATCTTTGCTCCTTTCCCTTCTGGAATATCAAATTCCAAGCCCTTCAATCCTTTAACATTGAAGCTGCTAAATATTATGTAATCCTGACTGTGGCTCCATGATATTATTTCTTTCTGGCTGCTTGCAAATTTTTTCCTTGACCTGGCAGCTCTAGAATTTGGCTACAATATTACTAGAATTTTTCATTTTGGGATTTGTTTTAGGAAGTGGTCAGTAGATTCTTTTTTTTTTTTTTTTTTTAATTCATTTTTCCAAATTTTCCCCTCCCTCCCTCCACTCCCTCCCCCCGATGATAGGTAATCCCATACATTTTACATGTGTTACAATATAACCTAAATACAATATATGTTTGTAAATACCATTTTCTTGTTGCACATTAATTATTAGCTTCCGAAGGTATAAGTGACCTGGGTAGATAAATAGTAGTGCTAACAATTTACATTCACTTCCCAGTGTTCCTTCTCTGGGTGTAGTTATTTCTGTCCATCATTGATCAGCTGGAAGTGAGTTGGATCTTCTTTATGTTGAAGATTTCCACTTCCATCAGAATACATCCTCATACAGTATTGTTGTTGAAGTGTACAGCGATCTTCTGGTTCTGCTCATTTCACTCGGCATCAGTTGATTTAAGTCTCTCCAACCCTCTCTGTATTCCTCCTGCTGGTCATTTCTTACAGAACAATAATATTCCATAACATTCATATACCATAATTTACCCAACCATTCTCCAACTGATGGATATCCATTCATCTTCCAGTTTCTAGCTACAACAAAAAGAGCTGCCACAAACATTTTGGCATATACAGGTCCCTTTCCGCTCTTTAGTATTTCTTTGGGATATAATCCTAATAACAGCAATGCTGGGTCAAAGGGTATGCACAGTTTGATAACTTTTTGGGCATAGTTCCAAATTGCTCTCCAGAATGGCTGGATTCTTTCACAACTCCACCAACAATGTATCAGTGTCCCAGTTTTCCCACATCCCCTCCAACATTCATCATTATTTGTTCCTGTCATCTTAGCCAATCGGTCAGTAGATTCTTTCAATTTCTATTTTCCCCTAAATCTGAGAGAATAGAGGCATTTTCCTTGATAATTTCTTGAAATATTATCTTTCTCTCACTTTCTTTTCTGATTATGGTTTTCAGGTAATTCTTCTATCTACTTTTCAGGTCAGTTGTTTTCCAGTGAGATAGTTCACAATTTCTCCTCTTTGTACATTCTTTTGACTTTAATGTACTGTTTCTTGATGTCTTGTGAAATTCTTAGCTTCTACTTGATCAATTTTATTTATTTATTTTTTAATTTTTTTTTTCTGAGGCTGGGGTTAAGTGACTTGCCCAGGGTCACACAGCTAGGAAGTGTTAAGTGTTTGAGACCAAATTTGAACTCCCATCCTCCTGAATTCAGGGCTGGTGCTCTATCCACTGCGCCACCTAGCTGCCCCTCAATTTTATTTTTAAAAATTTCTCTCTCTCTCTCTCTCTCTCTCTCTCTCTCTCTCTCTCTCTCTCTCTCTCTCTCTCTCTCTCTCTCTCTCTCTCTGTCTCTCTCTCTCTCTCTCTCAACAATTTAACTACCCCTCCCCAAGGAGATGAGAAGAAGACAAACTCATAGGCGAAAAGGAAGCTATTTCTTCTCTACCTAGGGCCTACCAGTCTTTGGCCAGCTGATTCCCAACATTGACTTCAAATATTTGGTTAGGGTCTGTTAGGCAAGACAGACAAGGTGAGGCCTCAAGGCTCCTCCCCAATAGTTTTAATAGGTCATTATCTGTTGCAGGTAGACTATGCCTAAAGGAGCAGAAAACTTGCCTTATAAATTATCCAGTATGGAATAGAAAAGTCCCCCAGATAAGCCTGACTCACATTCAGGAAATCCACAGGACTAATCACCTTGGTTTTCTTGGTCCTTTGGACATAAGGCACAGACAATTAATCTCTAATTGAGCAAGCCTTCAAAACCCCAGTCAAGAGTCTGACCAAGGATTAAAGTTGGCTGAGGTGGAATTCAAGGTAGTTGTGTATTATTATTGCTCTTTCTCTGCTATTGTGAGTCATATACTGCTTTTCCCATGAACAGGTCAACTAAACAAAAAGTATTTACTCACAGCTTTTCATGTGTTCTTGTGTGAATACTATCCCAGAAAGAGAAGGAGGATACATGTCCTTTGCTCTCCTTATTTCTCTCTTTCTTCATGCCTTCTTTGTGCCCCATTTCCATCTGCCTCTGAAACCATCTCTAGAGGTAGGAATATCTAGCACTCTCTCAGTCCTATCTTGATCCTGAAGCAAAGAAGTTCCCCTTTAAGAAACACCATTGCAGAATGGGTTGAGAGCTGGATTTGAAGATGAAAAATGAAGGAATTAATGAAAAAAGCACCAATTAAATACTTCATGTGTACCAAGTACAGAACTAAATTCTGGGGATACAAATATAAACAAATAACAAGTCTCTGCCCTCAAGGAGTTTACATTCTAATAGGGGAAAGATAGAGGGGAGAGGTGACTAAGAAGTCCTTTATAGAGTAGCATCCATTACAGAGAAGTCACAGGGATGGAGATTAGAGTTACGACTGATTTTTGTTTAAAATTTCTCTTAGAACTTCTTCTTTCCCCTTGGCAGAGTTCATTTCTGTGGTTTTGACTTGGTTCAAATTAGACTTGACCCATTGTGATAAAATAATGCAGTGAAAAAGCTGATCTGCACTGATAGAGGGATTTTCCTCATTTAGGAGTTCCTTACTCAGCAAATCCCAGAGTCATTCCCTATAAATTTGGTGGCAGAAGTGCTGAGTCAGGAACACTCATGTTTATGGGTTTCAAATCTGACCTCAGATGGTTCCTTAGCTGTGTGACCTTGGGCAAGTCACTTAAATCTGTTTGCCTCAATTTTCTCATCTGTAAAATGAGCTGGAGAAGAAAATGGCCAACAACTGCAGTGTCTTTGCCAAGAATGGAGTCACTGAGTTGGACATGACTGAAAACTGACTGAACAACAACAACATATGTATATTTATTATCTTCCTTGATGAAATGGAAGTTCCTTGAAGTCAGGGACTGGTTAACATTTGTCTTTGTGTCCCCGGCATTTAGCTTAGTGCTTGGCACATGACAATCACCCAATAAATGCTTGTTGATTGATTGACACACATGGATGGGATGCCAGTGATCCCTCCCATAGCCAGCTGGCTCCCAGACATGTAGCAAGGTCTCTCTTACCTATCCATTGATACTCCTCTTGGTGCCTTGCCCATTCCCTCTTTATATGTGTCAGTTCATCAGCAAGCTTGGTGAGAATGCCCATCAATCTTGCCAGCTTATCAGGATTGGGAACTTGAAGCTCTTTAGTTAAGCCTTGCTTAAACATTTCCATTATCACCTCTTCCTGCTAGTTGGCAGGATTCCTTTCTGCTTACAACCAGTAATTTCTTAATTTGCTCGTGCCTAATGTTGAAACCAGTACCTGTACCATGTCTATGGCTGACTAAAGCATCACTCTCCCCTCTGTCTCAAAACCTTGAGGACTCCCAGCAACAGTCCCACTGGATCAAGAATTAGACTTGGAGTCCAGAGGACTTCAGGCTTAACTCCTATCTTTTGACCCCATGAAAATCTCTTAAAGTCTATGTGCCTCAATTTTCTCACCTGTGAAAGCATTTAAATAAGGCTTTATGGTTTATAAGGGACTTGCATGTGTTATCTTATTTGATCCTCACAATAATCCTAGGAAGTAGGCACCATGATATCATCCCATTATGTGGATGAGAAAATTTAGACTGAAGAAAGATAATGACTTGCCCAGAATCACACAGCTAGTAAGTGTCTGAGGCTGCCTTTGAACTCCTCAGGTCTTCCCAAACCCACGTTCAATACTTTCCATTGTGCAATTCAGATGCTCCTTTGTATTCTTCCTGGTAAAAGAGGGATCACCTACTTTGTAGGTGCTATTGTGAGGATCAAATAAGAAAATAAATAAAAAATGATTTACTAACCTTAAAACACTATAAAAATGGGAGTTATTGTCATCATTGTTACTGTTGTTTCCTTCTCTATCAAAGTCACTGCCATCAAGGACTGTTCTTCTCAACCTCCCCTAAATCAAGGTCAATTGTGTCTAATGATCTGAGAAATTGTTGGCTTGACACTTGCTAAGAAAGTCTCACATTTCCTGCTGAACCTCAAAAATGGCAGGAAGATCATTGCCAGGTCCTGCTGAGTAGCTGGTGGGAGATAAGACAATAAGTATAATTGATACAGGGCTAAGCCCCAACCATCTTCATGCCTCCTGAAATCACTTTCCAAAGTTTTGTTCCATTCTGGCCAACCCTTCCAGCATGGAAGAGGAGGAGATGATCCATGCTCCAACAGCCAATCCATTTGTTGAGTTGCAAATGCCATGCATTGATTTTATATAGACTTATAAGAGTCTGTGTTGAACATGATGTCTCTTCCTATAGAATATAAGTTCAATGAAAGCAGGAACTTTATCTTTTTTTTTCCTTTGAATCCTCGGTAATTAACAGAGAAGTTGGCTGCTGGGTAAGCCTGGCACATTCTATTGGAAAAGACAACATGAATATGTATAAGTAGATTACAAATACAAACTCAGTGGATAGAGCAGCAGCCCTGAAGTGAGGAGGAACTGAGTTCAAATCTGGTGTCAGATACTTGACACGTCCTAGCCGTGTGACCCTGGGCAAGTCACTTAACCCCGATTGCCTCAGAAAACAAAACAAAATAAAACAAAACAACAACAAAACAAAAAAACCACACTCTCTGCCACTAAACCATTGGTATTATCGAGAGTGCGCTTCTTCTGAACATCCGGCCCTGCCAGGTACCTGGGTACAAGGCCAATGTAATAACTGGTTATTCAAATCTGATAACTTCAAAGCAAGAAGGACAGCAGAAGAATCACATTTCCACATCCTGATGCCCATCTTACCAACTCAAGGTTGAAATTTTTACTAAGAAACCTAAGGTGGGAGGTAGGGGGAACCAAACTTTAAAACACAGAAATAGATGAGTTTACAAAACACTGTATGCTTTTTGAAAATAAGTTTTTATTATTATGATTCATTTTTTTAAAACTTTACCTACATTTCCCACTGTTGTCCTTCTCTGACCCCTTACCCAACTAAGGAATCAATCTATAAGCATTTATTAAGCACCTAGTATGTGCTAGATACTGTGCCCAGAAAACTATCTCTTATCATAAGGGGGAAAATGTTCAGTAAAACTAACCAATATATCAGGAAAGTCTGATGCATGCAGTGTTCCCTACCTATGGTCTCCCTTCTCTGGGAAGAAATGGAAGAGTCATCTCCTGTCTCATCTTTGAGGGCAAGGTGGGTCATTATAATTTCATGGCATTCAGTTTTGCTATTTTTCTTTTTTAGTTTCTTCTATTTGTGTAGTTATTGTGCATGTTATTTTCCTAATTCTGCCTTTTCCCCTTTGTATCAGTTCATGTGGGTCTTGCTATCCTATTTTGTATTTGGAAAAGTCATTGTTTCTTCCAATGAAATACAATTTCATTAGGCTCACAATTTGTTTAGCTATTGCCCAGTTTATGGGCAGTTACTTTGTTTCCAAGAATGCAGGTTTCTTATCTTAATCGAGTAAACATTTAATAATCATCCACTATATGCGGGGTGCTGGGGATAGATACAAAGATATGAATGAAATAGTAACCTAAGGAGAACCTAACACGTAGTTGAGTCAACTGATAATGTTGAGGGAGATGTGATCAAAAATCCCCACATTGTAATCCTAGGCTTTCCCAACTGTTATGATTCTTCCAGGGAATCTCATTCATCTTCCCAGAAGGGGGATAGGTAGTTAGTGGGTCACTGCCATTCCTGGATAGGAATGGTCTCCTCACTTAGTAATAATTAGAGTAACAATAATAGCATTTACTTGGCATTTCAAGGCTTACATATATGATCTTATTTGATCTCACAATAATCCTGTGAGACAGGATTTTTTTTTTTTTTTAATCTCCACTTTACAGATGAGGAAGTTGAGAAAGATCAAGGTTAAGTGACTTGCCTAGGGTCACACATTGAAAACAGGTGTCTGAAGTTAGATAAACTTAAGTCTTCCTGAGTCCAGTTCTAGCTCTCTGTACACTTTCTTACCCAGCTGCCTCTACTTCCCTAAGTAATTAATATAATGGTAAATATACCTTGAATGGTGAGTTTCCTTTCTTCTTACCTCTAAGGATCTTTTAATGTAGGGTCTATAAACTTGAATTTTAAAAAATATTTTGATTTTTTAAAAATTATGCTCCAGTGCCATCAGTTTCCTTTGTAAATTCTATGTGATTTTATGTTATGCTTTTAAAAATGTCATTCTGAGAAGAGGTCCCCAGACAGAAGGGCCTTTGACCTCCCCAAGTGACCAATTATGACCGCCTATGAAAGGTGGAAGGGCAGTTTTCCACAAAGGCCTCCAATAACCTGGCTGTCCATAATCCGGTCTTTACAGGAGTCGCAGTCTTCGCACGCCCGCTAATATGTTCATCATCAACCTCGCCATCAGTGACTTCTTCATGTCCTTCACCCAAGCCCCTGTGTTTTTCGCCAGCAGCTTGTACAAACGCTGGATCTTTGGAGAGAAAGGTAGGAGGGAACGGCAGCCAGAAGGCGGGTGGGCTTTTCATGCATCTTTTGCCTGGATGAGTCAGGTACAAGTGCTAATTAGCACCATCAGCTGGCCTGGGAAGTGGGTGGTATTGTTGTGTTTGCCTTAGGAAGGGCTCTTTCAGAGCCTCTCTTCCAGTTCTAAATATATGATCCTTTAAGCTTATGATCTTCCCTTGTCCCCCCTACAGTCTAGCAAGAGTTGTGTAATAACAGATGCTTAATTAATGTTGTCGATGACTTGGGAATGGGTTTTCTTCATACATTTACCCATAGGATGTGAATTTTATGCCTTCTGTGGGGCTCTCTTTGGCATTACCTCCATGATAACGCTGATGGTGATAGCCCTGGACCGGTACTTTGTGATCACCCGCCCTCTGGCCTCTATTGGGATGATCTCCAAGAAGAAGACCGGACTCATCCTCCTGGGAGTCTGGTTGTACTCTCTGGCCTGGAGCCTTCCGCCTTTCTTTGGATGGAGTTGAGTGTGTTTTCCTGAGCTTTTCCTTCTCAATGGTGTACACTGATGGGATGTGAAAAGAGGGGATGATAGAAGAGGAACAAAAAAAAAAAGATCAGAAGGGTAGCCAGCTGAGTTAGGTGATGGGAAAGTGTCAATATGTCCATTAAGGAGCCTTAAAGATATATAGCCAGTAGGTAAGATTAGCAGGCCCCTGGTAAAGGGAAGGATCTCTGTGGCTTTGTCTGAAATTGGACCAGAGTTTGGAAGGGGATGAGTCTAGAAAAAGGCAGGTGAGAAGGTGCAAGGGTAAAAGGGTAGCTGGGGAAAGCTGTTGGGGAAAGGCTTCAAGATAGGATGTTCTGTTCTTGAGATAAGTGGAGTTTTTGAAACGCTTTCTTCTCTGGATACCTCCCAAGGTGCCTACGTCCCTGAAGGGCTGCTCACGTCTTGTTCCTGGGATTACACAACCTTCACACCATCTGTCCGTGCTTATACCATCCTGCTCTTCTGCTTCGTCTTCTTCATCCCACTGACTGTAATTATCTACTGCTACATCTTCATCTTCAGGGCCATTAAGGACACCAACAAGTGAGCCTCCGGGGGCAGCCTTTCCTTCTTAGCTGCTGGGGAGAGGGGGAGGAGCGAGGGTGGCAAGGATGCTGGATTTGGAGTCAAAGGACAATGCCCCGACCTGTTCCTTTCTGCCTATGTGACTTTGAAGAAATTATTTTTACCTCTCTGTTTCTTCTGTAAGATGAGAAATTTGGATTGGGTGCCATATATCTTCCCTTCAAACTTTATATAGTATGACTTTATTAGTAATCAGAAAGAAGGCCAAAGCCCTAGGCCATCAGTCATTGATTCATTCATTAATTGCTTCTTTCTGGCCCTGTTTTTCCATGTATAAAACTGAAAAAACAGACCCAGTCTTGTCTAGTTCATGGGGATGTTGTGAAGACAAATAAAGCCAGAGAGGTGGATGTATTCCAGGAATGAAAAGGCTGCTTGGGGCAATGGTGTTTGCCTTGAGTTTTAAGCTGACCTTTACTGATTAAGCCAGAGGAGCATCAGCCCAACCATTTTGTGGCTACTGGGGACAGTTGCCTTCTTTCTGATGCTCAGAGTCATCTATTCTCATTCTAATAAATAAGACTAATTTTTTTTTCATACAGAGTGGACCATTCTCATCCTTACCCACTTCTCCATTCCCCGTTAGGCCCCCAGTGACCTTTGGGCTGATTGAGTAGCTCTGGGGTAAATCATCATGTTTCCATGTTTGTTTCCCTAGGGCCGTTCAGAACATTGGATCTAGTGAGCACACTCCATCCCTGAGGCATTTTCAAAGGATGAAGAATGAATGGAAGATGGCAAAGATTGCTCTGGTGGTCATCCTACTCTTTGTGTTGTCCTGGGCCCCTTATTCAACAGTGGCCCTTGTGGCCTTTGCTGGGTAATTATCTGGCCAGAACATTCCCTAGAGTCAGCCTTGCCATCCTTACAGTGAGCTTAGGTCATCTCAGCAGGAGTCCCTTCTTGTCCCACTAAATGTGGGGTTCTCTAGGGTATCAAGCTAAGAAATGATAGGGTTCTGAGTTTTCTACTGTTAGTAGGATGTTAACAATGGGGTAACGCATAGAGTGCTAACCTTGCATTGGGAAGGCCTGAATTCAAAACCCTCCTCTGACACATAAATAAGCTGTGTGACCCCAGGCAAGTATTGAGCTCTCTGTGTGATAATGTCCTCATCTCTAAAATGAAGGAGTTAAATCTGATGATCTATTATATATGACATAAAAAGATTTTAAGGTCTACGTTTGGGATTCTGAGGCTAATAATATGGGGCTGTGTCTCTTTCCTCTTTTCAGGAACCAGTAGGCAGCAGGGCACTTGGGCCTATTGCAGTGAGCAAAGAACTCAATGGAATGACTGGATTAGCAAAAGCTAGGTGGATAGAGCACAGAGTATGAGTTATAAAGGCCTGAATTCAAATCAAACCTCTGATAGCTACTAATTATATATTCCTGGGCAAGTCACTTTGCCATTCAATTTGCCTCAGTTTCCCAGAAAATGGAGATAATAGTAGCATTTACTTAACTCTGTTTGCCTCAGGTTCCCAGAAAATGGGGATAATTAGTAGTATTTACTTAACTCTGCCTCAGTTTCCCAAAAAATGGGGATAATTAGTAGCATTTACTTAACTCTGTTTGCCTCAGGTTCCCAGAAAATGGGGATAATGAGTAGTATTTACTTAACTGTTTGCCTCAGCTTCCCAGAAAATTGGGATAATAATAATATCTACTTCCACAGTTGCTTGCAAATATAAAGTGAGATTATATTTATAGAGTGCTTCTCAACTTTAATGCACTGTATAAATATGATTTAATACACAAATAAATATATAAATATTATATAACAAGGTAGCTATTAGGAATTATTAGGCCAGCTAAAAGTTAACACATTCTCTAGGAAGACTGCCACCATCACCATCATTCCAATTTTCATTATTCCTCTACTAAAATCCTTTCCCAATGCTTTTCCTGGCATGGAGGGAGTCCTGAGTTTCAAAGGTTGTACCAAGCTATTTCTGGTAGCTCCAACCAATCCGAAAAAGTTTTGCTTATAAACCTAACAACAGACTGACTTTCTTGCTTGAGGACCAGGCTAACTGAGCCTTGAGGGACTCTGCCATCAGGTGATGGGTTTTTCTGGCTACCAGCAATTCATGAAGACCGGGCATTTAGGTATGGAACAATCGGGCAGCGGGAGTGCCTGCTCCAACAAATTCTTGGAGCTTGCAAGTGTTGGAAAGTGTTATCACTGTTATTACTTAGATTCTTGCTGTTATTTCTCTTGTCTGAGGATGGTCAGAGTAAAATAAGAATTCACAGCAGGAAAGCAATTGCAAAGCATAAATACAATTCACATTTTTGTTATTCAGTCATTTCTTTTAGTCATATCCAACTCTCTGTGACCCTTTTGGGGGTTTCCTTGGCAAAGCTACTTGAATAGTTTGCCATTTCCTTCTTCAGCTCATTTTACAGATGAGGAAGCTGAGGCAGAGTGAAGTGATTTGCCCAGGGTCACACAGCTAGTAAGCGTCTGAGGCTGGATTTGAATTCAGTAAAATGAATCTTCCTGATTCCAAGCCAGAGCTCTCTCTACCGCACCACCCAGCTATACACTATTCACACAATAAGGGTTATTAATCAGTGAAATGGGTCACCAAAGACAAAGAAAGAACTTTTCTGTCCAGAATGTTTTATGAAGAGGACACTCTCTTCTGCCTGGTGATGGTGAGTGTAATCCTCCCTAAATGTGGGAGTATGAACTGCTTGATCTTCCAAGACTAGCAACAGACCAGGTTTCAGATGAGTATGCAGTAGAAGCTACTAATGGTCTCCAGAAGAAAGAGGGCTTATTTGCTGCTAGCATTCCTCCTGCCTCGCTTGCTGATGACCTCCTCCTCCACTTTCCCAACCTAGACATGCTTCCTGTTGCTCAGACCCCCAGCTCTCCTGCACTTTCAATAAGACAAACCAGAAAGTTGAGTTTCAAGGGGTTGTAAACGGCTACATCTGAACAAATGAATCTGTCCAGACCTTTGCTAGGCTCCTACCTCAGGGCAGGGGGAGAGAGTTGGACAGATATTCCTCTGCCGAAGCATCACTCTTAGTTCTGGTTCCCTCCCCCGTCTAGGTATTCCCACGTCCTGACTCCCTATATGAACTCGGTGCCAGCCATCATTGCCAAGGCCTCTGCCATCCACAATCCAATCATTTATGCCATCAGCCACCCCAAGTACAGGTAAGCGCCCCCCAGCACTCACCTACTTCCCATTCTTCATGCCCTCCTTTCAGAGTCCCACGTTGGACCCTGTGCAGTTTCCTCCCATTCAAATCTCCAGGAAGTTTGGCCCACCTGGACAGCTTTTCCTTCTGTGTCCTTCAGGAAAGTCTTAGGCATCAGGCCATAGTGTAGGCTTTTAGAGTTCCTTCTCCCAAAGGGCTAGACAGTCATTACCACAGGCTCAGCCATAGCTCCACCCTTAGGAGCATCTCCTGGAACTCTCCTCTGCTCTCCCGGATGCTTATGGAAGAAGATGTGGAACCCTTGTAGTCAGGAGGCCTCGGACCCTGACACTCTGGATAAACATCTGCAGAGAGAACGCTCTGAACAGATGAGGGACGGGGGTAGCCTGGGAGTATTGATAAGGAGTAGCCATCTTTTCTGCATCCGTGTTATTTTTAAAATCGCCTTTATAACTATGTCCCTGGAGTGTGGACCCATTTGTCAATGTCAAGGTCAAGGTTTGCTGAGGCAACCAAAAATCCATCTACTTATTATGCTTCCCCCTACCCCCACTGCTGCATAAGAATTACTTCTTTCCATGTTAGACTCAATCCCAGCATGACGCTCCCAGAACCATAACTACTTCAAATCATTACAAGGCCAGCTTGGAAACGAGTCTTCCAGGTCTAGGAGATGACGGCCCCATCCCAGAGACATGGGTTATTTGTTTTTTTTATACAGACTTTGGCCTGTTCTTTTCTCCTAGGGATGCTCCTACAATACTGTGGAAAGAGCACTGAATCTGGGTTTGAGACCAGCCACTTACTACCTGTATGATTCTGTGATTAATAAACAGGAGGCTGGTCAAAGAGATCTCTGAGGTCCCTTTTAGCTCAAACATTGATACTTACTGGGATCCCTGCTTGTATCCTGGGATGGGATGGGATGTTATAGAGGAGGATCTGGATGCTGGGGGGGCCTTTCAGGATCATAGCTCTTATGGGATTTAGAGCAACAAGGGTCCTTAGAGATCAACTAATGCAGGCCCTCATTTTATAGATAAGGTCTGGACAATGTCATCACATTGGTGGTAGGATTTGAACCCAGAGTCATGGCTTTTTTTTCCTTTCCTGCCCCATATATAGCATAATCCCTTTACAATCCTATAGAGGGTTGGGGGGAAGGACTCACCCTTTCAGTGTCTTTCGTGATAGGAAGATCCCTGAGGACACAGAGCATAACCAATTGGGTTTCTTCATCCCCAGAATGGCCATCGCTCAGAACTTCCCATGCCTTAGGGCCGTGCTTGGTATAAGGCACCCTCGCACTCAATCTTTCAGTAGTTACCGCTTCACCCACCGTTCCACCACAGCCAGCCAAGCGTCTGATATCAGCTGGCAGTCTCGAGGGAGACGGCAGCTATCCTTGGGTTCTGAGAGTGAAGCCGTAAGTATTCCTGATGCTCCCTGCAACTCCCTATGCGGGCCCTGGGCCTGCCTCTCTCCAAGGTCCCCAGGAGGGCTTCGTGTAGAGGTCTTCACCTCTTACCTCTGGCAGCAGGGTGACTTGGGAGCCCAAGTCTGCCCAGCAGATGGTCTGAGTCACTCAATGTCTCTAGCCCTCCCAGGTGTGCTGGATGTGGAACAGATGGGATAAAGAGAGACCTAAAAGCTCATATACAGTAGGGGAGATGAGTCTCACCCACAAAACAATGAACCAGCAATAGCACAACCAGATTATCAAGGATTAGATTGTTTCATTTTGGTATTAAGTATTCTTATATACTCTTAGGGGGAGGAGGCTCATAGGTCCTAAATCTCTCTCTCTCTCTCTCTTTTTTTTTTTTTTTTTTTTAGGCAATTGGGGTTAAGTGACTTGCCCAGGGTCACACAGCCAGGAAGTGTTAAGTGTCTGAGACCAGAGTTGAACTCGGGTCCTCCTGAATTCAGAGCTGATAGGTCCTAAATCTCAACTGGCCTTGAAGGGAATTTCAAAGTTGGATAGGTAGAGAGGAGCAGGAGAAGGAAATGAACATGGGAGTATTCGAGACAGTCGTGAGAGATGGCTTGGGTTCCTAGAGTAGAAGTAAGGAAGAAGCAAAAGTTAAGGTGGGAGAGGTAGGTCAGGGCCAGAATACGGAAGGCCTTGAACATTTGATTAAATTCTGGAATTTGGAAATTTTGTTCCCCCAGACTGAAGAGGTAAGAGTTATATAGGACTGAGCCCCTTGGACAGTAGTCTTTCTCCTTCTCCTTGCCACCCCATTCCAGGCCCACACTTAGAAATGAGCCAAAGAATTGGCTATCCATCAGCTGGGGAACGGCTGAACAAGGATATGTACGTAATGGAATATTATTGTTCCATAAGAAATGATGAGCAGGCTGATTTTAGAGAAGCCTGGAAAGACTTACATGAACTGATGCCGAGTGAAGTGAGCAGAAGAACCAAGAGAACACTGTAACAGCAATACTGTGTGATGATCAGCTAGGATATATTTAGCTCTTCCCAACAATGCAGTGATTCAAAACAATTCCAGTAGACTTGGGAGAGAAACGCCATCTGTACCCAGAGAGAGAATTATGGAGACTGAACGCGGATCAAAGCATACTATTTTTACATCTTTTTGATTGTTTGTTTTTCTTATCTCATGGTTTTCCTCTTTTGCTTTAATTTTTCTTTACAATATGACTAATATGGGAATATGTTTTTAAAAAAAGAAATGGTCCAGACACAAGCAGCCTCAGGAGCTGGAGAATAGAAACCAACATAAGTATTTAAACATTTACCCATGTCAGCTTTGAGACTATGTTTGATATTTTAAAAAGTGATTTTAGGCTATATCAGGACCAGAATGACCTACTATGTTCCTCTCTGATCTGGAGTCTTGTATCTGGTTCTAGGTGTCCCCTTTTATTAGGATATTCATAAGATAGAGAGCATCCAAAGAAGAGTGAGATCCTTGAGACTTGGCCATCTGAGAATCGAGTTCAGGAATAAGGGATGTTTAACTTAGAAAGCAAAAGGCAGAGTGGATATGACCAGGGGCTACCCCAGAGAAGAGGGCCTGGATTTTTGTCTTCTAGGACCAAGGAACTAGTAGTAACTATTAAAATTAACAGAGAGGTGGTTTGAGGCTCAGTATAAGGAAAAATTCTTAATGAAAACTATTCAAAAAGTAGGTAGTGAGTTCCCATCACTAGAGAGGCTCATACAAAATTAGGTGCTCACTTGTTGGAGATGCTGTTCAGAAGATACCTGCTCAGGTACAGGGGAGGCTCCGGCCTTCAGGGCCATTTTGGGGCATGTCAGTGGTATATTGTTGCATGGCTACAATGGGAGAAATGTCACTTAGCATTGCTAGTAATATCAATTTTCTGCAAATCACTTCCAATTGCAGAGACGCTCCCAAAATTTCTTCTCCAATACTTCCCAGACAGATATTATCTCCTCATCTGACAAAGGAAGGGGAAAAGCTCAGAGGAGTGAGCTGACCTGTCCAAAGATACGCAGCAAGGTCAGATCCCAGTCCCTCTGTTGCCTGGGCCAGTGTTCTTCTCACTGGACCACTTGGCCTTTCAAATAGCTCCTTAAATCACAGAAAGGGAGAGATTGTGTAGTCCAGTCCCATCATTTCAGAGAAAAGGAAACTGAATCCCAGAGGAGGGTGACTTGGCCATGGTCACAGCTCACTGATGGCAGAATAAGCACTCAGCTGGCACAGGATCAGTAAGCAGATGAACTTGGAGCTTTGGGGGTTCAAAAACAGGTGGTATGCAAGGGACAGATACTGACCCATCACTGCCTTTTAAAAGGAGGGAACAAGATCCAGCCAAGAATCTCCTGCATTCGGCTCCCTTACCCACCCAGCTGCCTTCAGTCTCTCTTCCTTCTTGGAATCCAGTCTCTTCTTGGCTTTCATTTGTTGCTAAATTGCACTGTCAGTTTCTTTCGTGTGGATTTATCCTTTCATTCTCCCCCATTGGAGCGTGAGCTTCCTCAAGGTAAGGGACTGTGCCTTCTGCATTATGTCTATCACCCCCAGAAGCCCTCAAACACAGTGGGGACTCACCAAAAGTAAGTAGGCAGCAAGCCATCAGTACCCCCTGTATCTGAGGGATACTAGCACTGGCCTCCAGTCTGTCCACTGGATCAAGGTCCTAGGCATGTGAACTAGGCAAGGTGACAGTTCCTATCAGCTTTAATCACGGCCCAAGGCAGGGGATTTGCAGATGTTAGCCCCTGGGAGACAGCAAACTCCCTACTCTGCCTCCTGTCCTAGATCCTCCCGGGATGGGCTCCAGGCAACATCCATACAACAATCTTACAGATACAAGTATACACACAGACTTAGCCTTACATAAACTCAATACATTCAGAATATGTATACTTAATAAACTTATAGACACACAGTTTTACACACATAAAACACACACAAACACATCTTATCTAATCAATTCTGAAGCCATAAGGTTCAGAATTTGGATTCTCAAATCTTTTCAGGAAAATTTGGTGAGTAATTCAGGGAGCAAAGTGGAGGGAAAAGCAGTCTTAGGAGTGGAGAATCACACCAGAAGATATGAGAGCCAAGAAGGGCTGGGCTCAGAGAGGGAAAGGTGTCCTTTTGGCCCTTCATGGGTGCACATTTCCCTCTGTCAAAGAAATAAGGTGGCGGAGAGCCCAGAGTGATGAGTTTACTCTTCATGGTTCCTTGCAGGGCTGGAACAACATTGAGACAGGTCTGACCTTGAGGAGCCTAGAGGGATCCTGCGGGATGGACGAAGAGACTATGGATACAAGAGAGCTGTCGGCTAGCACCAAGGCCAAGGGTCAGAGCTGGGAGACTCTGGCGAAGGTGACTGGGCGGGATGGTGGCCCTGAGGGTGGAGGGTGGAGACAGTGTGAGTGACAGTGAGGGTGCCAGACCTGGTGGAAATCCTCTTTCTGACATTTATTAGCTGTAGGACTGTGAAGACCTCTCAGTCTCTCTGAACCTCATTTGTCTTTTTTAAAAAACAAGGGGATGGGCTGAATGGTCTTGAAGGACCCTTCCAGATCTCAATCTAGGATCTCCAATGGTCAGTCCAGGCCCAGAAGAAGGGGAAAGGGAAGATGCTGAGCTGAGCAGGGTCAGGGTGCTGCTGGGTGGCCCATAGGTTGGCGCGGGGGCCGATTCCATTGAATTCCCCAATTCCGGTTATGCACTACCCCTGAGAACCTATGGGCTTGACCCTGTTAGATATGAAGGCAGAGAAAGTTAAGTGGAGCAGCAGTAGGAAAGGAAGGGAAGATGAGAGAGGATTTTTTATGGAAGTGAAGAAGGTCCAAGTTGCTTTCAGGTGGTACCCTAGACAGGGGCCAAGGTCAAGATCCTGTCTAGAACTCAAGATGTCTTAAATAAAAGTAAAAGCTAATTAGGAGGGCTATGAAAGAATAGATGCTCAAGTTCTCCCCGGTATAACTGAATTCCCACCAAGTCCATAAAAATAGCTAACTTTAAATCCAATGTCAACTTTTTACAAATAATTCTCCTATAATATCTTACTGATCTTTATAATTCCTTGGGATTGATAGAGAATGCCTTCCTCTCTCCCTCCCTCTTTCCTTCTTTCCTTCCTCTCTCTCTTCCTTCCTTCCTTCCTTTCTTCCTTCTGATTGGGGTTAAGTGACTTGCCCAAAATCACACAAGCTAGAAAGTGTTAAGTGTCTGAAGCCAGATTTGAAGTCAGGAAGCCCTGAGTTCAGGGCTGATGCTCTATCCACTGCACCACCTAGCTGCCCCATTGCTATTATTTTCTAATTTTACAGAGAAGGAAATTGTAGAACTGGGGCTTCTTGCCCTTTAACTCTAATCAATCAATCAATCAATCAATAAACTTTAAATGCTAACTATGAGCAGCCACTGTGGCGGAAGCTTAGGGACCAAGTGCATTTTCTGATGCTGAATTGGGAGTTTCCAAGCAATGTGCCCTGAGTTCACTGCACCACCCTGTCCCCATGGATCCAGATGGTCTTGCCCTTTTTCTAGGCAACATCCCTATAGTGACTCTGGAAGCATGTCAGCTACTAGGGCTTCTGACTCTTGTTTTTTGCCTTTAGACACTGGAAGAGATGGATGACTTATCCCTCCTGGAGGTAAGTATGGGGCCCAAACCCTGAGCCTGAGATGCTGTCCACTCTGCTCAAACTCCGTCGAGCAGCAAGGTTGGCCCTTTAGTTCAGGACAAGAAACTCTAGGCTTGAAGTCATTTGAACCTAATTCCCCCCTCCTGACCCACTCTAGGCTAAGCTGCAGAGTGGCTTAAATTCCATTTCTTGGTGATAAATTGGTTGATAAACCTCCAACCAGGAAACCTCATGGTCCCTTGGCCAGGCTGAGCTGGGGGCAAGCCCCTCATTGCCTACCCATAAATCTTCCCTTTACCCACATCATCTCTCCTCTTACTGAGTTCAGGGGATTCTCCTATCTTTGTTTTTACGTAAATGACCCAGGAACCCTGGGGCCTGAGGAATTCCTTCCTTGCTGAGGAGAAAGGGACAATATTGAGATCCAGACAAAAGGGCCAAGCAGAAGCAGGTCAAGCTAGAAACCAGATTTTTCTCAAGAAGGCTCAGGTGCCAGGGACAAGGCTGAAACCTGGGGCTGAAATCCAGGTTTCAAGCCAAGGGGATCCACTTGGAAATATGAGGGGGCTCCTGGGGATGGAGATGAAACAATCATTTATCAGACAGCAAGATTTGTCTGCCTCCTTTAACCCTATCTTGCTCTGACATGTCAATAAAGGGGGAGCCAAAGAACTTCCTATACCCTCTTCTGATTCGGGCACCCACAAAGCTATGGATTGAGCCAGACATGACTGTTAATCTGCATGAATTTGCACAGGACAACCAGAAAAATGTTCCTGTAACAGCACAGAGGAACTGGAACATCCAGTCCCAAGTTTAGGAAGGAATGCCAGGCAGGCTTCATGCTCTTGGTCACATTTTCAATAGGAGTAAAGACTGAGGGGGTAAATAGTCACCATAGCAGGATGGCCCCAGGAAGGGCTGGGTTTGTGGGGAAGGCCCTGACTGCCCAGCTGGCCTGCACCCAACAGTGCAGCTGAAGGCCTCATGGCCATTAAAGGTCTGGGTCGAGAAACTCTCTGGAGAGTGACTGCCCCTGAGGAGTCTGGAGAATTTATTTAAAGACATAAGCTTTTTCCCTCACCCCCATCAGCCTAGAGTACCATGCGTCCAACCTTGGGTTGATTAAGAGTAAAGATTCTTAGCCAGGTTTTAAAAAATATTTTAAAACAATATTTCAATAGAATTGGTTTCTTTTGCAATCATATGTATTTTATTTGATTCTGCAGAGGGTCCCTAGACTTCACCAACCTGCCTGAGGGTGGGATGAGGCATCTAGGACACATAAAGAGTCCCTGCTTTCTAGGCTTAAGGAACCCTAGAAGTCCTCTCCTCTAATTCCCCTCATTTTAAGGGTAAGGAAATCGAGGCTCAGAGAGACCCAAGGCTACACAGGTGATAAGTACCAGAGGCAGGATTAGAATCCAGGACCTTTGGACTCCAGGGTCAATACATTCTGATAAAATAAACTGGTATTTCAGGATCCCTGCTAGGGCTCCTGGAATTAATGATCTAGTTTCATAAACTGTGGTTCATGACCCCTTGTAACTGAATGTGGGACTCATGAAATTATTATTTATTATGAGTAAAATTTTGATTCATATGCTTATTTTGTTTACCTGTAATACCTGGGGTCACAAAAAATTTCTGGAGTGAAAAGGAGGCAAGAGGGAAAAGCTGAAGAAGCCCTGCTTTGGGGGGCTTTCGCTTTCTGATCCAATTTTGCTACTTTGTGAATTCCCCTAATCATCAAACCCCAACCCAGAGCTCTGAGCCAGCCCAGCTTTGGGGGGTTCAGAGGTCCACCATACCCATTCCCCAGGTATCCACTCCCCTTTCTCCACCCCAGCCATGTTTTTTTGCTAGGAACATTCACTTTCCTTTTTCCTCATTCTATCACCTGCCTTCACCCCCTCTAGACCACAAGAGTACATTCTCTTGGGTTTATTTACAAGGAAAAAGAGAATATACAAATTCAGAAACATAATACCAGGCTAAGATCATCAGAAAGGGGCATGAAAGGGAACTACCCCGTTCCAGACTGAGTGGCACCTATACTTGCTAACTTAATCCTTGCCTATAGTTACCTAAGCTCAGTGAGGCTCACAGTCCTTAGCAGTCCCAGAACCCCAATGGCTGGTGCCCTCCTGATGCCATCTGAGCATAATGCTTTCCACTAGAGCTTCCCAGTTTGGGGAATTGACCCATTTGTACTCTCTGGGCAGAACCCACGGGCCAACATCTCTCAGGAAGCTTACTAATTGGATATAGGTGGTGAGTGTTCAGCCGTATTCCTTCCTGGTAGCTAATCACTTAGTTAAGTAGATATCTCCTTTCTCTGTCCTAAAAGGAGAAGGAACAATTCCATACAACTTTCCAGGTCATTTCCAAAACAGAATAATTTTTCCCGCTATAAATCACCCCAAATTAAAAGCAGGTAACCATTTTTTTATAAATCACCCCAGTGGATTTTCATTTCTTTTCTTTCTGGACCTTCCTTCCCCAGCAGAACAATATCTTCCTAATGCTTAGTTTTACTCCATCTCCTCCCTTTCAGGGATCCAAATGCCCTTCTATTGCCCAGTTTTATTCACTCCCTAGACAGGAAATACTCCCTGTCTCTCCTAATACCTTTTCCTCATCAAACTTCCTTAGTCTCCATCTCAGAGTTTAAAAACAAAAATAAAAAACAAAACAAAATTTAAAAAGCAACTTTGGTTCTATAGGCCCACCTATTTTATTATTTTATTAAAGGCATAAAAGGGAGGAAGGCTGGGGCTGGAGGAATTCCAAGAGGGACTCCAAGGGTGGGATTTCCAGCCCCACAACAGGTGGCAGGCAGGGAGGCAGGGGGCCGTTGTGAACAGGGAGACCTTCTTAGTTCCTTTATCACACCAGCTAGGTCAGCCTGGCCAAGGGGGAAGGGCCAGCCCTGCTCCCTCACTCTCTAGTTCTCCAGTTCTTCTTTGTTGTTATTCTGCCTTGTGCCTTAGGGGAGCCCGGCTTCTTAGCTGGACTGGGGTCTCCATCAAGCCAGTTCCCCACCTGGTACTGAGAGAGAGTGAGCACACAGGTTCTATTACTGTGTCTCTCTATCTGAACAGAAATGTTAGTGGATTTAAGATTAGATTAGGTTGGGTGTGTATCTCATTATCTTATAAAGTCAAAAACAAACAACCGCCACAAAAAACTCTACAAGCACCGGGAAGACCTATTTTAAAAGCACAAGTTAACACTGATACTTGCTATGTGCTTTTTCAGCAACTCTAACTCCTTTGTGCCTCAGTTTCCTCAACTGTAAAATGGAGTTAATAATACCTAAACCTCCTACCTTACCAGTTTGTGAGGGTCAGACCAGCTCAGGTATACAAATATATTTTGGAGGTAAAGGCAATAAAGAAAAAATTAAGTATAAATCATATATTTCACAGCAAAGCTTCTTAAAACTGTGGGCCACAATTGCATCGGGGGGTCTCATAACTGAGTGTGGGGGTTGTGAGATTATGATTTATTATCAACAAATATTTGATTTGTATATCTATTTTATACAATATATATTTTATATCTGTTTTATTGTATACCTATTATATATGTGTATGTACATATATGTATGTATGTATATGTATATACATAATTTTTTTTTTACATCTATGCCCAAAGTGGCGTAAAAGTTTCATGGGTGAAAAGGATAGAAATATACCTATTTTATATATATATACATAATTTATTTTTTTTTATTTTTAAATTTTTTTTACATCTATGCCCAAAAATGGCGTAAAAGTTTCATGGATGAAAAGGATAGAAATATACCTATTTTATATATATATATATATATATATATATATATATATATATATATATATATATATATATATATATATATATATATATATACATAATTTATTTTTTTTATTTTTAAAATTTTTTTACATCTATGCCCAAAATGGCATAAAAGTTTCATGGGTGAAAAGGATAGAAAAAGTTTAAGAAGTCCAGCTTTGAAGCGCCGGGGTTCCATGAGGTACCCTTGAAAGCACTCTCCAGCTACAAATGCTCAGTGCCCGTGCTTCTCTGAGTACGGATGCAGCATTGTGAGGTGATCATCTCTAAGGGTGTGTGTTAGACTGGGGGGGGGGGGGTCTTTGCCAATGTCCTCACCGTGGAAGATTGTAGACTGATTGGGCGCCTGCATGTGTGAATCTCACTCTCCTGGTGTTCAGCATGTCACAGAAAATACTTGGCCCCTATAAAAAGAACGGCAGCTGTCAACCTTCATCTGCCCAGTGAGAGAATGGAACATAGATCAGAGCTAGAGAAGAATATATTCTGGGCCACTTGAAATGTCTTGTACACAGATCTTCTGACACTAGGCGCCATTCCTTAGAGGTATACAGCCCCCACCCCTTCTGATCGCTAAGGCTCAGTCATCTGAAGGACTCTCCCTAATAAGTCCCCTAGGAGTGATTCCAAAGGCCACGGGTTCAAATTCTGACTCTGCTACTTGCTGTCCGTGTGAGCTTGGGCAGTAATAATAATAATAATAATAATAATAGCAGCTAATTGTTAATGTTAAGGTTTGTCAAGCGCTTCATATGCTAGCTCATTTGACAATCACCCTGTTCATCAGTACTGTTGGTGTTATCCCCATCTTAGAGATAAGGAAACTAAGGGAAACCGAGATTGCTCGGGTTGCACAGTCAGTTGGTAGATGTTGTTTACAGCTGGTAAGTGTTTGAGGCTGGATTCACACTCCTGATTCTGGGTCCAGTACCCTATCCTTCATGCCATCTAATTGCCTGAGGAAGACCTTTAACCACTCTGGACCTCAGTTGCCTCATTTGTTAAATAAGAGGGTTGGAATAAATTTCCTCTTTGGATGCTTCCAGATCTAAGTCTGTGGACCATGATCCCTTTCCAGGAAACATGCCAGTTTTTCTCCCCACTAGTCTCTTCTACCTCTAGGATTCTGGTGAAAGAGGAGGAGTGTAAAGATAAAAGTAAAGCTCCCAAGTGTTGAAGGGTCGTCCATCTGAGGGGGCGTCCCAACTTGGAGCAAGAATGATTTCCTCCACCTCCCCCCATTGCTCATTTTTTGGTACAAGTTCTTATACAGCCTTTGAGTGGAGCCTTCCAGCAAAAAGGTCCTCCCAGTGACAGCCTTCCAAGGCCACCCATCCTCCCCTGGACGGCACCAGTGGTTAGGAAGGTTTCCTTCCATTTGAGCCAAAATCAGCCTCTCTGTAATTTATCCCCAAGTGGTCCTTGTCCTGCCCTCAGAGGCCAAGCAAAACAGATCCTAATCCCCTTTTCCATGACGGCCCTTCTCATATTTGAAGGAGCCATCATGTTCCCTGGAGGACTTCTTTAATTTAAGCTAAAGAAGCCCGGCTTTTTCAACTGATCCTGTCCTTGGCTTGGTTTTTAGGCCCCTTAGAATCCTGGCCACCCTCCTTAGGACACATTCCTGTTTGTTCATATCCTTCCTAAAATGGGGTGCTCAGAACCTTGCACAGGACTCCAGGAGAGGGGGGCCACTGCCTCCTTTTTCTAGGTCCAAACCTTCTCTGTGTCATAGAATCCAGTGGCAGAGTGATAAGGCCTATAGATCCTTTCTTAAAATGCTATTTTTGAATGCACAAAATAAGCTGTGGGATTACAAAGGAAGCCAATTATGTTGAACTATCATTATTATGATAAATACTTTTTAAAACCAAGGTCACAGAACTCGGGTTAAGAAAGCTTAGAAGTTGTAGACATTATATTTTTATAGATGCAATCCAAAGTTCTATCAGCTTTTTGGCAGACAGCATACACTGATGACTTGATCATCTAAATAATAGCCATCACTTTTTAGATGGACAGATTCCTTACACTCATGATTACAAGTTAGGCATTACATGGATTATTATCCCCATTTCTCAGGTAAGGGAAATGAGATCAAGAGAGGCTACCCAACTAAGGTGGTTAAAGGAGTCAGACTTTTTAACCTTACCCTTCACCCACAGAGTCCCTGCAGATCTGCCTCCGAAGACCCCAGGTGCTTCCTGTTAAGGCAAGGAGCCAGCCTTCATGTGGTTCTCCCTTCCTGATAAGTCTGTGTTGTTTATTTTCATAGGCAGGGACCCTGCTCTCCAGCCTGGATCTTCAAATATAAATTCAATTCTGCCCTCTGCCCAGAGACTGCTCAGTACTCTGTGCTTTTGGCCACATGACGACTTCCTCTGGAAAACCACCAATCTGTGGACATACTGCACACTTATGCACTGATACCATGAAAATGGAAATCAAAACACTTTTGATGTTGCCACGTGTCTGGTACCCTGTTGTGATTATGAGCCCTCTACCAGCCGAGACAAGGACCCCTTCTTTCTTCACTAGAACATGATTCTCAAATCCTACTCTCCCTAGCAATATTCCCTCCCTATGACAAAAAACCTGGGACATGATTTGGCCAGTGGTTCCCAAGGGCAGTTTCTTTGTATTACTACTCATTGGTAGTTTGCTGTTGTTTTGTATTCTTTTGAAAATAAGCTGTTAAAAAAAAATGGTGACTGCCTAGCAATAAAAGCATAGAGATTTGGCCTGGGGTGTTTGAGTTACACAAGATTATTTGAAATACGGTAATCTTGTTTTCTCTCCATTTCTCCCTCCATGACTAAACAAGGCTCACAGATGACAGGGTTAACCTCATTTTTAAAAATGTGTAACATGCATGCACAAATCCTATGTGCCTATAGTTGGCTTTCATTATAATCTCTTTAAGTTTATCTGAGGTCTCTTTGATTCTAATGCAAGTTTCGAGGAAAAAGTCCCCAAAGATAAAATGGAATTGCTCTCCATTATTTTGTTGCCAGTGGGATGGTATTGGATGGAGGAGTGGCATTTCATTGTCATAGTGAACTCCCAAGTGAGGAAATTTCTTCTCCCAAAGCACCTGGCATCTCCTGTGTGACTTAAAGTCTTAGAGTTTCCTAGAACAGAGGTGTCCCACGAAGCTTGCAAAACACCCAAGTGAAATCAGAACCAAATTAAAATATAATTGGGTAATCTGAAAAAAAAACCAAATAAATAAAAATACAAAAGAATGTAGATAATGTGAATATGAGGATTTCAAACTCAATATGTAGCTTGCAAGGATGTTTCTGTAGGGTTTCAAGCCAGGGCTCCCCAGACCAGCTCACTAGTCTCTAAGTCATGCTGTCTTTCATTGCAGGGAGAAAATGTAGAACTAATAGAAAAATAGCTAAGGTCAGAGTCATTGTAATCCTCAATCTTGATTTGGGAAAATAATCAATAGAATTCATTCCTGCTTCTTTGTCTCTTCTAAGAGGTGGGGAACTACAAGAGCAGAATATGATATTCTGTGTCAGATGTGGTCTTTTTTTTGTCAATTGATTTTGTTTAATTCTGTGTATGTGTATGTTATTAATGTTATAAGGGAGGGTTAAATGTAAGGGTGGGAGGGAATATCAGGAAATAACTAGTATACGGAATCAAAAACATCAATAAAACTTAACCTCCCACATAACTGAGTATCAAGCGCTATCTTTACTCTCAGCCCCCTGCTTTCCTCCTCTCGTCCCTGTTTTGATTCCTGCCGGAGTGGGCACTTGGAGTCATAGATGCATGTGAGCTTTGTTCTATCAGGGGGTTCTGAGCTCAGCTGAAGTGATTCTAATGAGAGGAATGTCCTTCCTTTGATTAACTGACAGGCACATTGGGAACAAGAACAAAGTGTAAAAGTATTTCTTCTGATTTACCTTAATGGGAGTGCCTTCCCTCTAAGACTGCTGCCATTTTGCATGTTGTCTCTCCCATTTGACCAAGGGCAGCAATTGTTTTTACCTTTCTTTTTAGCACAGTGCCTAGAACACAGCAGGTGCTTAATAAATACTTATTCACAGATGGACACAAATCTCACAGGTTGATGCTAGCTCCCTTTGGAACTTCCCTGGTTCTTTGGACCACAGAGACATGACACCCAGGGTCAAATTCAAGCCCATTTTATTCCCTCTTCCTGACACATGTGGCATTAAAGGTAGTCTGTTGTCCAACACTTTCTGGTACAGAAAGAACAAGACACTTGGATATCTCAGACCAGAAGAAATCCTGTGGTTTGTTGGAGAGGGTCTGGTCATACCTACTGGTAGTGGCCTTGCCCCAGAACTGATAGAATTACAGCTCTAAAGCCAGAAAGTGATCTCAAAGTCTGTCTAATCCCAATTTATAGATACAGATATAGTTATAGTTAACAGATAATAATTATATATAACTTATAGTCATAAAGACACTGAAGCTAAGGGTGCTGCAGTCACCCAAGGTCTCACAGATAACAAAGGTCATCAGAACAAAGGTCCTCTGCCTGTTCAGCCAGTGCTTTTTCTCCTGGTGGGGGGAGGGTTGCCAAGGAAGCCTAGATGGGAGATGAGAGTAGAGATATGCTCAGGCTCACATTGGAAAGGAACCACCAAGTTCACCTACAAGACATCCCAAAACTTAGCCTTTGCTTGAAGTAAAGCCTTTGATCCCAATGAAGAAGCCCCCTCTCACTTGGAGGAAGTCTGTTCCACTTCAGAAGAGTCTTAATTATTAAGGATTTTTGCCTGGGTCAAGTCAATCCTGGCCATTTTTACACATTGTTCTTGATTCTGACTTCTAGCCTTCAAATACTGCCTGAGCCTCCAACCTTTCTCCTAAGGCATTATTCCCTGTCCCTCTGCATTCAAGTCTCCTCCCCTTGGATAGTCTTCCCATTTGTTGATAGGGATTCCTCTCAGATGAGGAAACTCCCCCTACTAATGCAGATAAGCATCTTCTCTACAACCCACAGTCCAGGAGAATTACCTGGGTACTGGGCTGGCAAGTGGCCTGCCCAAGGTCACTCAGAGGCTGGACTTTAGCTTAAGGCTTCTTGCCTTCCAGGCCACGTTGCATGATAACTCTCTTAACATATCAATGTCATCTCCTGATCACAATAATCCTTTTTTTTTTTTTTTCAAATTTTATTTTATTTTTATTGAACTTTTTATTCTCAAAACATATTCAAGGATACTTTTTCAACATTGATCCTTGAAAAACCTTCTGTTCCAGTTTCCCCCATTCTCCTCACCCTCTTCCCCAAATAACAATGTCATTACCAAATGACAATGGTAAGAATATATGTAAATCCAACATATGTGTACATATTTGTACAATTATCTTGCTGCACAAGAAAACTCAGATCAAAAAGTTAAAAAAATGAGAAAGAAAACAAAATGCAAGCAAACAACAACAGAAAGAGTGAAAATGCTATGTTGTGGTCCACACTCAGCTCCCACAGTCCTCTCTCTGGGTTTAGATAGCTCTCTTCATCACTGAATAATTGGAACTGGTTTGAATCATCTTATCATTGTTGAATAGAGAGCCACATCCATCAGAATTGATCATCCTATATTCTTCTTGTTGCTTTTTTGGATCTGGCCAGAGCAGAGGATGGTGGGTCTATCACTCACTTAGGTCTGAGCATACTTGGGATGGATCCAGCCAAACAAGACTTCCCTGTAGAAGTAGAGATGGATGATGGGAATCAATTGAACTGGAAATTATAGGGGAAGAAAAGGGAAGAAAAAAAGGAAAGAGGAAGAAAGGAAGAAGGGAGAAGGAAGGAAGAAATAGGTATTTATCAAGTACGTCCTGTGTACCAGATATTGTGCTAAGCCCTTTACAAATATTATCTCATTCAGTCCTTACAACCACCAGGAGAGATTAGTGCCAAAGGTGGCACTAGTAGGTGGCAATAAGAAAGACCTTCTAGAAAAGGTGACATACAGGAAACCTAGCAATCTACATGATAGAGGTGAGCAGAGAGAAAAGGCAGGAGGTCTTTGGAAGAGCCCAGCTCTGTGATCAAGGACAAATTACTTATCTCTTGATCCTCAGTTTCTTCAAATGTAAAAAGGGTAAAATCACTCTTGCACCACACTAGGGCACTATGGGAGAAGTGGTATGTAATCCTGAAGGTTCTATGTAAATATGAATAATAATTATTGAGGAGTTTGCAAACCAGAGACTCCATGATCATTAATAACTGGTATCTGTGAAGATGGATCTTATACCTCCTCAGTCATAGACTCTGAGCACAGTCGGTATAATGTAGTCCCAAGCTGGGATCTACTCTTAGCTCTGCCTCTTACTCCAAGCATGATGGTGGGAAAGCTTCTTAAGTCTGTCTCAGTTTCCTTGACTATAGAATGAGGATAATAAATAGGAGTTACCTCACAGGCTTGTTGTAAAGATCAAATAAGATGGTATTTGTAAAGCGCTTGGCACTTAGTAGGTGCTCTATAAATGTCTACTTCCCTTTTTTCCCTCACCTGCACATCCCTTGCCCACGGTGTAGCTCCTGCACCTCTTCCAGATGATAGGACATTTACATTTTTAGCAGGCCAGGAGGTAACAGGAAGACTCAGCTGTCCGTGGGATGAGCAGCTCATGGGAGACTGAAACAAGTGCCTGACTTGGAACTGCTTCAGCTTTGCTGAGTGCCCCCAGTTGGCTGCCTTTTGGGGGATCTGCCCTCCAGGTAGATGCTTATTGCATTCTACAGAGGCTATGACCTCAGCACCAGTGAGTTTCCACAACTGTTCAAAACACACAAGAAGTATCAGACATTGTCTAATTGTGATATCTCCCCTGCATCGTGGATCAAACAACTTAGCAGATGCTTCCTACATCTCCATATCCAATGCCAGACTCTTTCCTGAGTATCCTGCCCCATTTCAAACTGGATGTCCCATAGGCGTCTCAAACATATGTAAAATATAACTCATTAGCTATCCCTCCTAATTACTTCTTTGCTGACTTTCCTTATTCCTGTTGAGGATCCCACCATCAATTGCCAAACCTTGTTATTTCTACCTGCTCGACATTGCTCAAATCCACCCCCTTTTCAACTGCTACTTGAGTTCAGGTTCCCATGACCTCTCTCTCACCTGGACTATTGCAATAACCTCCCAATTGGCTTCTCTGCTTCAAATTTCTCCTCACTCCAATATAACCTCCACCCATTTGCCAATATTTTAAGAAAGTGCAGGTCTGATCAAGTCGCTCCCTTACTTGATATGTACCAATAATTCCCTCTTATTCCTGGAATCAGATATAAATTCCTGTGCTCGGCATGTAAAATCTTTCCCAACCTGGTCCCAGCCCACCTTTCCAAGATTATTGTACGTTACTTATCTCCATGATCTCTATGATCTCTAGGCAAAATTCTCACCCACAACATTCTATCTCTGATCTTTGGACTGGCAGTCCCCTCTTCCTGGAACGTACTCTCTCCTTACCTCCATTTCTTTGAATCTCTAGTCTCCTTTCGAGGTCACTTCAGAGGTCATCTTCTAAAGGAAGTCTTTTCTCATTCTTAACCTCAGCTATTAGTTCCAACCATGCTACTAATTACTTTGCTTTTCTTTTATACCTATTTTGCATATACATATACATAAATATACTGAATCTTCCTCCCTGTAAATGTAAGCTCCTTCAGCTCAAAGTCTTTTAAAATCCTATATCTGTATCTCCCAGTATCTTACACATAGTAAATAATAAATATTGATTGCTTGATTTCTCCTTCAACTCTCCCACCCCAGTAAAATTTGCTATGAAAGCTTAAAAGTAGTTTGGCAGAAAATAGATTTATACCAAGATCTCATACTATAGACTACAAGAAGCTCCAAATAGATACATGACTTAGATATAAATGGTAATATCATAAGCAAATCAGAGGAGCAAGGAAGGAAATGGTTTTTGCAACTATGGATGAGGAGAAAGTTCTTGACCAAACAAAAGATCAAGAAACTCATAGAAGACTAACAAGTTTGATCATACAAAATTGAAAAGCTTTTGTTCAAACAAAATCAATATAGCTAAAATTAGAAGAGAAACAGTTAACTGGTTTTCTGTCAGGTTTCTCTGATAATGTTCTGATATACAAGATATATAGGGAACTGATTCAAATATAAGAACAAGAATTATTCTCCAATGAATAAATGGTTAAATGATATGAATAGGAGGTTCTCAAAGGAAGAAACTATGACCAACCAAAAAAAGATGATACAAATCACTGATATAGAATTATAAATGAAAACAACTGAGCTTCCACCTTATACTCATCATGTTCATAGAGAGGACTATGAAAAAAGACAATTAAGGGGAATATGGTAGGAGATACACTATTGCACTAGACATAACTAGAAAAGGGGTGAATTGGTCTGGTTGTTCTGGAGAGCACTTCAGAACTATATCCAAAAAATTATTAAACTATGCAGATTTTTTGACTCAGTGGTATCACTCCCATGTATAAACCCCAAAGAAATCAAAGCAGGAAAGGCCATCAAAACATTTATAGTAGTGCTTTTTGTTAGACAAAGAAAGTAATTCCAGGAAACCAGAGGGTGTACATCAATTTGGGAATGACTGAATAAATCATGGTGTATGTAATGGAATTTTATTTCACTACAAGAAATAGATGAAAAGGACAGATTAAAAAAAAAACTTCAGATAATTTGTATAAACTGATGAAGGGGAAAGTTAGCAGAACCAAGAGAACAATGTATACAGTGACTACAATGTTACAAAGAAAAACAATTCTGAAATCTTAGGAATTCTAATCAAAGCAAAGCATAACATCAGCAGAAGGATAGGGAAGTATACTGCCCATTTTGTGGGTTGGAAGTTACAGACTAAAGGTGCAGAATTAGACCGTGTGTGTGTGTGTGTGTGTGTGTGTGTGTGTGCGCTTGATTTTGCTTATTTGTTACAAGGGAAAATTTTTTTGTTGGAAGAGAAAAGACTGAGTGGGACTAACATTAGAAATGGCAAAAAAGAATGTAAAAGAAAGTAAAGATTCAGTGAAACATTTCTTAAAATTCATAGAACAGAAGGTGGTTCAGCAGGAAATATAGACAAGCAGGAAGGTTTTGGAATGAATGTGCTGAATTTCTTATGTAATTAAAAAAACTAAGCTGTAGATATTGGAGATTTGTGGCTTCACATATAATCTTCTTTTTTATTCTTTGTATGTGAGAATGATAATGTTTTATATTCAGAATAAGAGGCTTTTAAAAGAGAACATTTAAAACTAGAGGAGTAGCTGGAGTGAAGAAATACAGATGGGAATAAATATAATGAGTATAAAGGGAATGACAGAAGTTGGAGAGAAAGGATGAAGCCTTGAATGCCACACAGAATTTGCTTCATAATATCTAAGTCAAGGCCATCTGAGTTTTTTCAATTATGGGCCACATGAACAGAAAGCTGTATCTTATGCATGAATTTTCACAATTATAAAGTACAGTCTGCTAGCTCTTCAAAAGCATGAATTTTAAGAAGTAACACAAATTTGTCAAAAAATACAGTCAAATTTCATTGCTTAAAAAAGTATGCATTTTTAGGCCCACAGCCAATCATGAATCAATGTAGATGAAAGCAATGAGAATCCTGACATTCAATGCAAGGAACTAATCCCTAGATCATGGAAGTGTGTCCATTCACAGCACATCTCAATGTGGTACAATCCATGCTTAGATCCCAGATGGTGGCCCCCCAACTTCTATTTAACAATTCATAGGATTTTAGACCTAGGGCTGGAGGAGGCCCTAAGATCCATCTAAGTCTCATTCGGTACTTTTCTAGATGGGGAAACTGAGGCCAGGAGGTTAAGTGATTTTTCTCGAGGTTACATAGGTACATAAAAGCAGGGTCCCTGATCATCTCATTTCATGGTCAGTGCCCTTTCTACTAAATCAGGGAAGAGAATAAGATGAAAGGGAATTGAATGAATGAATGAATGCAAAAGAAAGGTCAGCCTACTGTATTAGGCTTTGAGATACAAGGAGTAGAAGTAGGGGTATGAATAGGAGTAGTGGTGATGGGAGTGGGAGTGGTAGTAGTAGTAGTAGTAGTAGTGATAGCAGTCATGGTGGTAGTAGTAATAGCAGAAGTAGCAATAGCAGCTAGTATTTATAAAGTACCTACTGTGTGTAGGCACTGTGCTAAGCATTTTATATATGTTCTTTCATTTGAACAACTCCTCCCCTCAATTGTTAACACTTGAAACAGTCCCTCCTTCCTATTCCATTCTAAGGGAACTATACAACACACTAGAGGGGTCATGGCCAAAGAAGGGGTCTGGGGTTTTCGGGAGTCACATAGATGTTGGGTAGAGCCACAGGGCAGGAGTCTAATGTGTTCATCCCAGGAGCGCTGCAGCGCTGATTAAATGATTGTTCCCAGAGCTTAAGGTTGGAAGTGGTAAGGGTTGGGAGAGGACTACTCCGTATGGGGACGGAAGGGCAGGGGGCACGATGTCCAGGTGGAGGGCTGGATCAAATGGGCAGCATGGTCTGGAGCTGGCCTGATAGGTGGGTTAGAGAGCCTACACTCATTTACTCATCAATCAGTACAGCTCAGTCCCAGTATGGAGTTCCCAAATTGAATGAATTAACTCCTCTGGGGCTCTCCTTTTAGAGGCAGCTTAGCGTAGTGAATAGGGTCCTGGCTTTGAGGTCAGGAAATCTTGGGTTTAAGGCCCGCCACTGCCACTTATACTCTATGTGACCTTGAACAAGCCGTTTAATCTCTGTGTGCCTCGTGCAATTGCCAAGTATTTAACCAGGTAGGAATCTGTCTTGGTAGAAAGAGAACGCGGAGTTTCCCGTGCAGATGAATCACAGATCCTTAACATTTGAAAGAAAGTACATTTTCACAGCCAAGTGGATCAAAACCTTGCCCAGAATTTAGTCTCATAAATTTCAGATGGTCAGACCTTATTGGTTTCCTGAGTAACTGGTTTGTTGTGTTTTGTTTTGTTTTTTTTAAAATAAAACTCTCAAGAGGCTTCCACCCTTCAGGTGTGCTACATATCTTTAAAGGATAAAGGAACAGAGAATCTCTTTCCCATGCCATCCCCAGGAGAAAATAGGCACAGTTAAGTGATTTACCACATTGAGATTCCTAATTTTGGTAAGGTTCTTTTTAGGAAAATGCTTAATACATATTAAATTCTCTCTCTCTCTCTCTCTCTCTCTCTCTCTCTCTCTCTCTCTCTCTCTCTCTCTCTCTCTCTCTCTCTCTGTCTCTCTGTCTCTCTCTGTCTCTCTCTGTCTCTCTCTCTCTCTCTCTCTCTCTCTCTCTCTCTCTCTCTCTCTCTCTCTCTCTCTCTCTCTCTCTCTCTCTGTCTCTTTCTCCCTCCATTTCTCTCTTTCTCCTCCCTCCTCTCTCTCTGCTTTCCTCCTTATTTATTTTCCTTCCCTCTCCCTCTCTTTTTCTCTTCTATTTCTCCCCCATATTATATACACACACATACATATGTTTATATTTTCATACATAGATGTCAACTTTTACACGTGAATTATTGTGATTATTATTACCTTCTCACATGAAAGCTGAGTCTGAACACACAGATCCCATCTGAGTAATTAAGAAATAAATAAAACCCATGAATTTCAGTAGTGTCCCCTGCTTTCTCTCAGTGGGGCCTGAGCCCCTTGGCTCCTGGTAAGAGAATAGTGCCAGACTGACATCATCCCACTTAACTCCCCTCTGACATTCTGTGACCTTGTCCTAGCTCAGTTGTACAGCAGCCCCTGCCCCTAATGTCCACTCCACCCCCTGTCCTCCCCTCCCCTCCCCTCGTGGAGCTGCTTAGGCAGCTGTCCCATCAAACCCTAAAGCAGAAGACCTTAGAAGGCCTTGGAGGGCTGGGGCCTGTCCCTGGTGCTGATGGAGCCAATGAGACTGCCCCAAAGGATGTAGCTGACTTAACCCTTTCAATGCTGGATGCCTTCCACAGGTAAAGTCACTCTTGCCTTGTTCTATCTCTCTACCTTTCCCTTTAACCCATGCTGAATTTCATTATCTTGAATGTTCAAACCTATTTCTACAAGATAAAGTTTTCTAGGCCATAGAATGAGTCCCTTTGCTTTATAACTCTTAGTCTATCTGTTTACTGCTGACTGTGTCCCTCTCTCTTCCCCAAGCCTATCAGGAATCTTCCTCATCTTAATGAGTGACCCTTGAGGGCCACCTGTGTCTTCTAAATGAATGAATGAATGAATGAATGAATGAATGAATGAAAAGATCATTTCTCAAGTACTGTATGCCAAGAGCTGGGGATACACAGAAAAGTAAGCTGGTCCCTGCCCTCAAGGAGCCCTCTTTCTAACAGAGAAGATAGCCCACAGAAAAGATTTCAGCAGCAATTCAGATGGGGGAGGTGGGAGGGGGTCCAACCTACTTAAAAGATTGGGAGACCTAGGCTTAAATCCCAGGTGTAGCCACTGACTTCTGATTCTAATTCTGTGACCCTAAATAAGATCTTTGGGTCTCAATTTCCTCCCTTCTCAGATGGGAAGAAGTGAATATGACTCCCCAATTTGACTCAGAAAGAACTAGTAATAACTAACAATTTATATAGCATCTACTATGTGGCAGGAACCATACTTTACATTTATTGTCTTTTTTTTTTTTTTTGTTCCTCACAGTGGCCCTGGGAGAAGGTGCTTTTATCATGCCCATTTTACAGATGGGAAACTAAGGCAATTTGCCCATGGTCACAGAGCTAGTGAGGCTGAATTTGAACTCTGATTGCAGACCCAGTGTTCAATTTATTGTACCATCTAGCTGCCTAAATAAAATGGATTCTGGATATTGATCCCTATGGGAAATAGAATCTGACTTGGGGTTTATTAATTCATTCAACAAATGTAATAAGTGTTGATTGAGTGCCTGTTCTGCTCAAAGTCCAAGTGGAAGGTCTGGGGAGATAAAATCTTGGGGGAAAGAAAGTTTCTGGCCACTTCTTACAGGAAGCTTTTCCCAGCTCTCCACTTATTAGGTCTCCATCCTTATCAAGCAAGCTTGTTTTTACTTGGTTCCCAGTAGAATGGGAGGTCCCCAAGAACAATATTTCTTTTTTTGTGTATATCTCTAGGGTCAGCACAGCACCCTGAACACAGCAGGAGCTTTAGAAATGTCTGTCCTCCCATTGGTGGATCCCTCCCAGGCTTCATTTTGAAAAGGGGCCCAGATCAGCCAATTGTTCCCTCCTGACTGTGCTTCTAACTTTCCAGACTCCAACAGCATTCCTCCACCAGGTTCCCTGTCCCACCCAATCCCTTCCAGTTGTTTTTTTTTTTTGTGTCTATCATTAGAATGGAAGTTTTTTTGAGAGCAGTCATTCTCTCTTTTGGAATTGTAATTGGAACCCCGATAAAAGGTTATTAATGGATCTCTATTTGCTATGAGAGTTGCTATTCAGAACTCTCCTTCTAAACAATACCTGCTCCTGTGAATCAATTTCCTTCCATTATTTGAAATTCTTCAGGTGGTAGAGAAGTCATGTAGGTTGTCATCACTTAGATGACAAGTATTTTCTAATTGACAGAACATTTTTTTTTTTTTTCCTTTCTGAGGCTGGGGTTAAGTGACTTGCCCAGGGTCACACAACTAGAAGTGTTAAGTGTCTGAGACCAAATTTGAACTCGGGTCCTCCTGAATTCAAGGCTGATGCTCTATCCACTGCGCCACCTAGCTGCCCCCAGAACATTCTGAATAGACAGATTAAGGGGCGGGGAATGAAGATTGTGCAACTTTCCACACATAGCAAGAATACTAAAATGCAATATTTTTTTCATTTATAGTGAGAGATAAAGAGGGATGGAAAGTAAGGGAACCGAAAATAGAGGGAGAGGAGGGGAAGTGAGGAGAGAGGGGAAAGTAGAGGGAAGGGAAGAAGAGAAGAGACAAGAGGAAAAGAGAGGACAGGAGAGAAGAGAAGAGGAAAGGAGAAGGACGGAAAAAGAAGGACGAAAGAGGAGAAGGGAGAGGAGGGGAAGGGAAAGGAAAGCAAAGGAGAGAAGAGGATTTGAGAGGAAAGGAAAGGAGAGGAGAGAAGAGAAAAGGAAAGGAAGGGAAAGGACAGGAGAGGAGAAGAAAGGAGAGGAAGGGAAAAGACAGGAGAGGAGAAGAAAGGAGAGGAAGGGAAGGGAGAGAAGAGAGAATTACTGCAACTATTATCATCCCCATTTTTAAAATGAGGAAACTTGGGCTCAGTCAATTAACAAGAATTTACTAAACATCTGCTACATACCAGGAACTGTGCTGAGTAATGGGGGTACAAAGACTACAATTGTTGCAACCGTCTTAAGACCTACATAGTCCTGACATACAGTAAAACGTCCTTTGCCTTCATGGAGCTTACAGTCTATCAGTGGAGATAACTCGTACTATATTATATAGTTACAAACAAGAACCAAGATAAATCCGAGGTAATTTTGAGGGAGCTCAGGGAAATTTAGTGATTTCCTCAGGATGACACAGCTAGCCGGGGGGGGGGGGGGGGGGGGGGTTCCATCTCCTGATGCCGAGTTCAGGAGACACAAATGTTGATCCCCAAGCTGATTTTTTTTATTATTATTATAACTGTTTATTGACAGTACATATACATGGGTAATTTTTTACAACATTATCCCTTGCACTCACTTCTGCTCCGAATTTTCCCTCCTTCCCTCCACCCCCTCTCCTAGGCGGCAGGCAGTCCCACACATGTTAAATGTGTTATAGTATACCCTAGATACAATATGTGTGCAGAAGCGAATTTCTTGTTGCACAGGAATAATTGGGTTCAGAAGGTAAAAATAACAGTTTACACTCATTTCCCAGTGTTCCTTCTCTGGGTGTAGCTGATTCTGTCCATCATTGATCATTTGGAATTGGATTAGCTCTTCTCTATATTGAAGATATCCACTTCTATCAGAATACAGCCTCATATAGTATGGTTGTTGAGGTGCATAGCCCCACACTGATTAAATGCAGAATACTATTCATCCTGAGGTCCCTGATCACCAGCAGAACAGGAAGGCCTGAAGAAGCAGGTGACATTTGACTTGGGTGGGAACCCAGCAGGTGAAGGGGAGAGAGAGAACATTGCAGGCATAGGGAACAGTATGAGCACTGAGATCGGGTGCTCAGGGAGCGCAGGAGGGGTGAAGAGCAGAGGGAGTAATTCTAGATGAGATTGAGAGGGGAACAACAGGCAGCAGATGGGCTCAAATGCCAAGGAAGAGACTTTGGATTTGGTCTTGGACAGCAATAAAGAATCAATGAATATTTTTAAGGAAAGGCAGGGAGACTCTAAAGAAGAGTCACAGAATATCCAAGCCAGAAGAGATCCAGGAGATCACCCAATTCTTCTTTTAACAGAGATGATATATGACTGCCACACAAAGAGGCAAATCTCAAACCCAGGATCTTTGTCACCCCATGTGGGATTCTTTTAACCACATTGCAGATTTCCTCAGATCTTAAAAGGCCAAGTTTCAGGGAAGTCCCAATCACAGTGGAGCCCAGCCTCTTCTCTTCCTCCCTCCCCTCCTCTTCTTTTTTTCTCTCCTTTCTTTTTCCTTCCTCTTTTTAAATCCCCCCTTTTCTCTCTCCCCCTTCTCTCCCCTCTCTTCCCTCTCTTTCCTCCAGTCATCTCCCCTCCTCTCCCTTCCTCTCCTTTCTCCTCCTCCCCTTTTTCCCTTGTCTTTCCATCCATCTAAAAAGAGAAAAAGAATTAGTGAGGGACAGGTTTCAGCCCAACTGAACAAGCTCTCAAAAGCAACCCCCCCAACCCCACCAATGATTTTGAGTTATTACATTAAACACTCCTTGGGAGTAAGGATTATTTCATTCTTTTTATTTACATCCCCAGTGCCTAACATATAGAAGGTAATTAATAAATATTTGCTTGGTTGATTGAATTGCTTGGTGGAACACTCAAATGGAAGGAAGCCCTTTCTTTATCCACCCTGATCTTCGACCCCTGAAAGCTTCTGATTGATCTGGCAGCTCCCTTCAGCTTATGGCTCTGGAGCTACCAGGAGAGAGAGAAGCTGAGCCTGAGTGCAGTGGGAAAATTTTGGATGTGGCCAATGCTGGGGGTGGTTTTTGCTTAGCTATACATATATATTAATAGGGTTTTGTTTTCCTTCTCTCCCCCCTTTCAGTATATGGTGAGTAGAGGGAGAGGCAAAGAAAATAAATCTTTATTAATCAAAAAAAAATTTAAAAGAACAATTCATCCTCTGTCTTTTAAAAGGACCAACATCGCAACATAACACTCACTTTTTGCTGTTGTTCGCTTGCATTTTGTTTTCTTACTCATTTACTTTCTTTTTTTGATCTGATGTCTCTTGTGAAGCAAGAGAATTGTATAAATATGTTTATACATATTGGATTTAATATATATTTTAACATATTGACTCTATATTGGATTGCTTGCCATCTAGGGGAGGGGGTGGGGGGAAGGAGGAGAAAATCTGGAACACCTGGCTATGCAAGGGTCAATATTGTCAAATTATCCGTGCATATGTTTTGAAAATAAAAGCTTTATTAAAAAAAAGAAAACTGTGGAAAAAAATAAAATAAAAAGGACCACCTTAAGAGCCGTCACCCAGTCATGCCCATTGTCCAGGGAGTGACATTGCCAGTACTGGAGATCACATAGAACCACTGGCACTTTATAGTCTCATCCTGGGAGCACCAGAGAGGAGCACCCGGAGAGTTCAGGTACACAAGCCCTATCTGGGATTTTGATAGACATCTTGGGGCCCCCCTCCACATCTTTCACCTCCTTTTGAGGGTTCTTTTTCCCCTGAATAAGCCTAAAGCTTCCCGATTATCCCTTGTTTTTCTTGCCTGGCCCCAGGGGAGGGCAAAGTGGGATATGGTTGGGTACCAGCCAGGGATGGCTCTCAGATCAGATGGTCCCCTCCCCTTCCAGAGGGCCAGCTTCGTACCACCCAGTGCTGCTTCCAGCTCTCGGAGAGTCCCTCGAGGGGAGGCTCAATGTCTGGCTTAGATCTGGTCCAGCTTGTTTCCTCTTCTCAGAGCAGAGTGATGAAGCTTCCTTTTCCCCTGAGTCTGTGAGAAAAAGGGACCGAGGATGACCAGGAATACCTCTGTCTCCTGAAGGTCATTCTTCTAGTTTTACATCTTGGAAGACCTTGAACAGCATGCCATGATCTCTTAGGATCATAGGATTTTGAGATGGAAAGGACCTTAAAGATACTTTGCCCAATTATTTTACAGATGCCTAGATTGAGACCCAGAGACATGAAATCACTTGCCCAAGGCCGCCCAAGTGATATATGGTAGAGAAGGGATTTGAAGTATTCTTTCTACTGTGGGAAGCTCCTGAATGCTGGAACTAGCTGTTAGTTCCTTGAACTGAGGAGCAGGCAAAAGGAGGAAGGAGGAGGGAGGAGGAGGAAAGAGAAGGGAGGAGGAAGGAGGAGGAGGGAGGAGGAGAGAAAAGGAGGGAAGAGGAGGGAAAAGACAGGAGGGGGCAAGAGGAGGTAGAAAGAGGGAAGAGGCAGGAGGAAACAGGAGGGGGGAGAAGGAAGTAGGAAGGGGAAGAGAAAAGAAGAGGAAGAAGGAAGGAGGAGGAGGGAAGAGCAAGGAGGAGAGAGGAGAAGGCAGCAGGCAGGAGGAAAACCAAACTCACTGGTTTCTGGTTTGCAGATTCTTCTCTCGTCTCTCTCTGTCTCTCCCTCCCCCTTTCCCTTTTCTCTTTTCTCCCCTCTTCTCTATCATCCCCCACCCCACTGCAATGAAAACGCCTTGAAACCAGCTCTTAGCACGATGCTTGGCATATAGTAGGTTTTTGATAAATGTAGTCTGGTTTGGAGATTAATAATTTATTTTACCACAGTCAGTGATACAATGGAAGATTATGGAGAGTTAAAGAGGTTAAAGAGTGTCTAATATTTTGGAGAGAGAGAAGAGAGAAGAGAGGAAAAGAAAGGAGAAAAGAAAAAGGGGAAAGGAAGGGGAGGAATAAACAGAGAGAGAAAAAGAGAGAGACACAAGAAAAGAATCTGCAAACCATAGACCAGTGAGTGCCTCTTCCTCCCTCCTTTTGCCTCCTGTCTTCTCCTCCTTCCTCCTCCCTCCTCTTCTTCCCTCTTCTCCCTCCTCTCCCTCCTCCTTCCTCTTCTCTTCTCTTCCCCTTCCTAATTCTTCCTCCCCATTCCTGTTTTCACCTGCCTGCTCCTTTTCCCTCCTCCTCTCTCCTCCAGCCTCTTCCTGCCTCTTCCCTCCTCTTCCTTCCTCCTCTCTCCTCTTCATCTCTCCTCCCTTCTCTTCTCCCTTCCTGCCTGCTCCTTCCCTCCTGTTTCCTCCTGCTTCCTCCCTCCTGCTTCCTCTTGGTTTTTTTCCCTACCTTTTCTTCCCCATCTCTCTTCTCCTCCCTCCTTCTACCTCCTTACCTCCTGCCTTCCTTCTTCCTTCATTCTCCTCTCTCTTCTTGCCTTTTCTCACCTCATCCCTCTCAGCCACATGCTCTCTGCTGACAGAATTGGGAAGGGGCTGTTTTAAAGCTCCAAACACTGGCCCAGTTCTGGCCAGACCATGCCATGCTTTGGCATTATTTTATGCCCTTGTTCCCCCCTGCACCCATCCTCTCAGAGCTGTCCTGTCATCCACACAAGTTTCTCCATCTACTCCCTTTTCTGCCTCCTGGAATCATCTCCTCCCTTTTCACAGGGGACATATCTCCCTAAACATCTTAAAGAACCCAACAAGGAGATGCAGGGATTAGCCCTTATCCTCCCCTTGGAACCATTTCTGGGTCTTCACTTGGCGGGTTCCAGTGACGGGAGATGCCCTCGTCCAAGGCCTTTTCTCTTGGGAAAGGTCAGGGGGCCAGGGAATGGAAGTCAGCATCCAACTACTGAGGCAGGTGACCAGGGAAAGACTGTACAGCTATAGGGCAAGGAGGAGGGGGACAGTTAAAGGGGAATGTCCCAGGGCTCAAGGTCTAGGCAATCAGGAGGGACTGGTAGATTAGCTTTGTGACAGACCATTAGAACTGAGGTTCTAGGTATAGACTATTAACCAACCTACGGGGTCTCTGCTCAGGGAGTTTCTGCTCAGGGTCTAATCCTGGTCCTACAGCTCACATTTACATAGGCTCAGCCCAAACATCCCCTCTACATTAGGACCTTCTCATCCTGGCCCCTCCCCTGCTGTCTTCTCCAGGCCCAATTACTTTGGGTTTTGAGATCTATTTTGTATTTTCTTATCATGGTATATGTTGTTCTCCCCCAAGGACCATAAGCTCCCTGAGGACAGCAGCTGCTTTTTGCCTTTCTCTCCCCAGTGTTAAGTTCTGTGCCCAGTATTCAGTAGGCATTTAATAAATATTAGTGACGTGAATGAATGCTTGAAGCCCTTTCCTCTCCCTCCGCTCACATTCTCTCATCACCCCAGGGAGATGAGCCTTCCTACTTGAAGGAGCTGCCATGTTGATCAAACCTTGGCCAACCCTTCCGAAGCTAGAAAGCCTTCTGGGCTGGGTAACAGACTGCCACCCAAGAGGCAGCCCTGCTGGTGCAGCAGAGCAGGACGTGGTCTGATCACTGAGACAAGGAGGGGAAGGGGAGCAGTGAGCTGGCCTGGCATGGGGCGCAGCCACGCCATTGGAGCTATGGAGCTGAAGACAGTCAGTACCCACTTCTCCCAACAACCCTGGCGGGGAGCTGGCATAGGGGGCAATGGGGAAAAGTGAAGGGAGCTGGCCAAGATCATACAGCTGGTAATTCTGGGTCAAAGTGCGGAGGGAGAGGCTCCACCCCAAGCCTTTTGAGTCTGGGTTTAAGACTCTGGGTTTCCATTACACCCCATGGTTCTAAGCACAGCGTCATGTGAGAGGCATGCCAGTACGCCCTGCTCTCTGCCAACGAGCAGCTAATCAGAGCTCGAAGAATGTGGGCTCCTGTCTCCCCGAGGCTCTGCTGCATAGCAACTGAGCAAATGGCATCTGTCTGTCTGCCTTCTGCCCCTCCCTCCTCCCCCCCCAAGGCCCCCAGTCCAAAGGGCACAGAGCCTGCCCCATGGCCCAGCCAGGCCTCCACATTTCTGGGCTACAGTCAGGTTTTCCAGAATGGCCAAAGCTGGGAAGGCGACCACCATAGGAATAGCCCTGAGCAGGCCTGGAGACAGCCTGGAGGGTGTGGCCCTGGCCCTGAGCTGGGGGCCCCTATCACCGGGCAAAGTTTGGAGTTACAGGTTTGGGAGAAGGAACGGAAAGGGGTAAGAATCCCAGACCCAGCCCTTAGCCCCGGCGTCCGCTTCACATAACTGAGGGTACCTCGCAAACCTTCCGAGCCAACGTGGAGACAGTGCTTTTTCCTGGCACTCCTTCCTTCCTTGCTCCCACAATAACCTATTGATCCTGCACTCTGGGGTCTCCACGTCTGGGTTCAGCATCCCCCAGCTAGAAGGCCTGGAGCTGCAAGACTTTTGCCCATCTTGTAGGATTTTACAGAAGGGGAAACTGAGGCTGAAAGAGGTTGACCAGCCTTCTTCAGTCACTCAGATAGCAAGTAGGAGGAGCAGGACTCCGAGCCAAGTTTTGGGCTCCAGATCCACTATTGCCCGGTCCACTCTGGCAACCCACTTCCATCCTTGAAGAGCTGGCACCAAATGGCAATGGCCTGGGGACGCCAAAAAGGCTGTGTCTTAATTAATAACTGTCCACTTCGGTCATTGTCCTCCTGAGAAAGTCCCAGGGAATGAGGTAGTGGAGGAGAGCAAGGGTTGAAAACCTGGGTTCAAATCCTGCCTCCAGTAATTTAGCTGAGTGACTGGAGTGAGCTTCCAAGTACCTTGGTAGAGAGAAGACTGTGCATTTCTAAAGGGAGTTTCCTCAGTGGGACCTCGTTGACACTGATGAAATCACATGACCAATCAAGCAAATTTACATAGTCATTTATGATTTAAGAATTTTTCAGTCCCAATATGAAATGTTATCCTCCTGGCAACCCCGGGAATGAAGAGGGACAGGGAGAATGATGCACTTTATGCATGAGTAAATAGGCTCAGAGAGGGAATGATTCATATATATACAGTATGAGAAACACAAATGGCGTAATGGAGTCAGGAAATTAAGCTTCAGGATCTCTCAGATCACATGCTTCTTGAGAGCGGCCACCATCAAGACCATAGACCTATGGCTAAGGGACAGTAGAGAGAGTGCTGGGCCTGAAGTTGTGAAGGCCGAAATTAAAATCTGCACTCAGACACCGACTAGCTGGATGATCCTGAATGTGTCACTTCACCCTATTTACCTCAGTTTCCTCATCTATAAGATGAGCTGGAGAAGTTAATGGCAAACCACTCCAGGATCTCCGCCAAGAAAACTACAAACGGGGTCCTGAAGAGTCAGACCAGAATGAACAAAATAATACCAGTTTTCTTTCATTTATGGTATTCTCCTGAGCTTTTTAAACTTTATAAACTTAATGTGCTGTGGAAATATGAGCTATTTAGTGAATCTAAGCCTCAGTTTTCCCACCTGTAAAATGACTCAGGGATCAGATGATTTTCAAAGTCCCACTTTTTAAATCTTATGATTTGTCCAGTATCTTACAATTAGTGGCAGTGTGGGCACTAGATAGCCAGGTTCCCTGACTCCAACCGCAGAATATATATATCCGGTTTATAAAGCTTATATATCTATCTTCAGACTGGGTCTTCCCCTGTTAGCAGGTAAGCTCCTTGCCTGTAATCCCTGATCCTTGGGAAGTTGAGGCTCACAGAACTCAGCTCAGAACTCCTGAGCTCCATCAATCCACCAGCCTTAGCCTCCCAAAGATCAGGAGTTACAGGCAATTGAGCTCAGGAGTTCTGTATTGCAGTAGGGCTAAAGACAAATGTGTGTCTACAT